>NW_026299361.1:6104-8757 GCF_001194135.2 Octopus bimaculoides
GTCTAATCTATTATTGATTAGATTAGGATTATTTCTAAGTTTAAAAATTTCATATATTTCCATAGAACACAATTCACATCCATATCTATTATTTCTATAAGGTTGAGCTTTTCTTATAATTTCCCATTTAAGGCTAAAATTAATACCATTATCTTTTAACTCCCAAATTTTACTTGCCAATGTCGTACTATTTGCCTTATGTCTAAGTCTAAACGAAGACCTATGGTTATATATTCTCTGTTTCAGGTTAATACTACATCCTATATAAATATAATTCTCGGTTATAGTACTAATGATGCATCTGTACACTACGTTACGGGTGCAACAAACTCCAAATAAAGGACAATGGGACTTTTTTCTACAGTTGCACATGATGGGGTTATTTCTAATATCTCTATTATTATTATTACTACAATTATTTATACTAATATCATTTATCAATTCTTCAGTTCTATTATTAGGTATATATTGATTATTACCATCATTATATATATATATATGTATATATATATATATAGATAGATAGATAAATATGTATGCCCGTATATATGTGTATAGATGTATGCGTATAGATGTATATGTATAGATTTATATATATAGATTTATATATATAGATTTATATGTATATATATATATATATATATATATATATATATATATATATATATATATATATATATATATATATATATATATATATATATACTACATATGTGGGAAATTGGTGTGTGTTTGTTTGTGGCTTTGTTAGCTAACTCCTCCTATATCGTTTTATTGATTTTAATGAAACTTAACACGTGAGTAGAACTCATGTCAGAAAACCTTGTGACATACTTAGATTGTTGAAAAGATTGATAATACAGCCTTTGGAAAGGACCTTTATATCTCTCGTATATAACTAATTTTTGTTTTTAAACACCCAAGGGAAGTAAGTCATACCACCTACAGAATATTTTTTTAAACACTCAAGGGAAATAACCCATTTCATTGTTTATTTTTGATTACTTTGAACCAACGATCGGCCAACCTAATTCGCATTTCACTACTCACAGTTTTGAACTGCTAAACATCATTATTGCACTTCCTTAATTTGAATCTCTTCATTCATACATTTCTATACATACAAACTTTTTTGAATGCCCATTACTCCAATAATTCTGCATTTTTAGGGTTACACTTTCTCCATGACAGTAGATAAATTTTTTTCCACAACGTATCTGTAGCAGCTTCATACAGACATAACGTGGATTCGATCCTCGATTGCCAAATTTCACTTAACACTTCAACAGTGCTTTTCTCATGGTAAAACAATAGTTTTTCTATGAATAACAGCAGTTATACCAGATGCCTCCACTAAGCAGAATAATGTCTTTGCCACTTGACCCTTCTAATCTCTTCTAGGCCACCAGGGGCTGAAATGGAGATAACAGATCTCCAACGAAATCTTTTGTTCTCAACAATATGTGTATCCTTCTTGCTGCTTTTCAATAGTTATAAAAACAAGAACTCCGTAAGCTAAAGGCAGTTACTGAGAGCGACCATCAGTGAGCGTGAACGTTATTATCGCACTTTCTTCTGACACTTTAGTCATATATTTCTATACACATATACTACATTCATAAATTAGCCTTCATAAAGTTCACCTTTAAAATGCCACGACGAGTCAGAGTACGACTGGGTGCTTCTACTTCACAAGCTGTGCTAATGTGACTACAGCGATCTCAAGTAAGTCTCTAATTCGTTATGTTTCATATTTACAAATTAAAACAATTATTTTTCGTCTATTCTAATTCAGTATCTAAACAGTTATATACATATTGCTGTAATTAATTTGCACATTGTGTTAATAGACATTTTTTCAACATCTCCAAATAACTAAATGCTGCCAATGCATGCAGGATTTTCAATTAAATTTCATTACACTATAAATGCCCATAACTCTGACGTCAAACATACAAATCAATTGATGTTGTTCATTACCCTGTTGAATTCCTCAATAGCCTTGCACCTTCAGGTCTACCTACCACCACATGAATTGCATCTAAAGGTTGGAGCCCCAATTATGCTTTTAAGAAACCTCGATCCTCCAAAGTTATGCAATGGCACAAGACTTATCAAAAAAATTGATGCAGACAATGTTGGAGGCAACAATACTGACAGGGAAAGCAAGTGGTGAAGATGTTTCCATTCTAAAGATTCCTTTGATTCCTTCCAATACACAAATTGATTTCAAAAGGCTACAATTCCCACTGAGATTAAACTTTGCAATGAGCATCAACAAAGCACAGGGTCCGACATTGGAAGTGGTAGGCTTTAATCTTGCAGGACCTGCTTTTTCTCACGGACAGCTCTATGTTGGACGCTCTAGAGTAGGAAATCTGGAAACTTTATTCATCTATGCACCCAACGGCAAAACCAAAAACATTGTGTATCACGAAGCCCTGCAAGACTGAAGTTTTGGAACGATGATGCCTCTCCCTCAGACAACCTCTCTTGCCAACCTCCGACAACCTCTCACCCCAACCCCTGAAAACCTCTCTCGAGAACCTCTCTAGACAACTTCCGATGACCTCTCTTGCCAGCCTCCAACAATCTCTCCCTCCTCTAGCTGACAGTTTTTGTATCTTTCTGAGACGGAAAATACACCTTTTGT
>NW_026299362.1:0-546 GCF_001194135.2 Octopus bimaculoides
TCGAGTTTCAGGGCTATTTCCCTTCGTCATGGCCGGTATGACTGACTTTAGCAGACTGTAATAATTTGGCTGGTTTTCTGTCTTTTTCAATATTTCATCTACATTCAATACTTTCTTTCATGGTGCCATCCATTTTTATGTTATTTTATTTTATATTGTATATTGTATATCATATTATATATTGTATATTCCATATTCTATACCCCACATTAGTTCTGCAGGAATATAAATAAAACATAAAAAACAGACATTGTTGGAACTCTTTTAAGCAAAATAATATATTCCTCTATACACAATCATACAAAAAACCCCCCACCTTTTTTGTATTTATTTTTACTCGCATATATATAGATATTCTATTGTGTATAAGCCAACATGTCTGTGAAACAACAAACAAAATTAGCGGAATAGGAAAAAATTCTGATGGAAATTTCATCCAAACTATCAATCCTCATCATAACGATAGAAACACAATCCTCTATCTTAAAAGAAATATAAAAACAATCAACAGATGGAAAACTCATCAACGAACATATAAACAATGAA
>NW_026299363.1:0-130 GCF_001194135.2 Octopus bimaculoides
TATTTATGTTATCTATTTACATCCCGTTGGACTGGACGTTAGAAGGTTAACCGTTTTGAGAACGGTCTGTTATGTATTTTGCTTCTGTGTATATATTGCATAGTCGCAGATATACACACATACATACATG
>NW_026299363.1:140-292 GCF_001194135.2 Octopus bimaculoides
CTTCTGTGTATATATTGCATAGTCGCAGATATACACACATACATACATGCGTGCTTGATCAGACAGATATCTAGATGCACATATATTAAGACAGAGTGATAAAAGCACACACATCCAGACACATGCATACATCCATATATGCATACATACAT
>NW_026299364.1:0-456 GCF_001194135.2 Octopus bimaculoides
ATGTGTATACTCACAGACACACACACACAGAGGTAATCCTCGTGACCAACACACATACAATACATAGTGATATACACAACATCAGATATTCTCGCGTAAAGTAAAGTTCAATAAAATGTGTTTGTGAATAATTTTCTCCCTATAATTTTCTCAACCTCACACAAGTTAAAGTCGCACCAATGGAATGTTCGTTGCTATAGCTGTAAAAAAAATAAAAATAAATAAATAAACCAAAGAATACAAAAACCCCCAAACCTTTTATTCATCAGCTAAGAATTACAGAGACTGGCTTTACACCCCCCACACACTCACACACATATATATATATATATATATATATGTGTATGTATGTACGTATATTTATATATAAATTTATATCAATATATATATATGTATAAAACGTATATATATACGTACATATGTCTATAAAACATATACATAACATGCATATTATAT
>NW_026299364.1:1277-2030 GCF_001194135.2 Octopus bimaculoides
ACATAGGAAAACGGAAAGCCCCTTGGAATATCCCTTCATCAGCTGTCTCTATTCTATCTAGACGTTTCGAATTGTCTGTAGTTTATTGTTCTAACGTCCTGTACCCTGATATGCATGTATATACACATGTAGATGTAAGTATGTACATATATGTGTGTATACATGTATATATATTCTTTGTATTATATATATATATATATATATATATATATATATTAGTTGAAATTTGCGGAAAAACTAAAGACGAAGACAAGTGTATAAACAACAAGCAGGCGTATTAGTTTTACGCTCGGGAAAGTGAGAAAGTCTTTTACGTTTCGAGCCTATGTTCTTCAACAGAATGAGACACAAGGAAATTAACAGAGAGAGAATAAAAAAAAACTTTTGGAGTTAGCTGTCAGATCCTGAAAACAAGTATGTGTGTGTGTGTGTGTGTATGTGTGCGTCTATACACATATATATATAAATGTGTGTATATATATATATATATATGTGTGTGTGTGTGTGTGTATACATATATATATACACACATATACATATATATTATATACACGCACATATATATACAAATATATGTATATGTATATACATATATACACACACATACATATGTATACAAATATATAAATATATACACACATATGTATACAAATATGTATATATATATGTATATATATATATATAATGTACATATATATGTATATACGTACACATATATATATATGTACGTATATATATATATATATATATATA
>NW_026299365.1:0-543 GCF_001194135.2 Octopus bimaculoides
CAGCATGGCCACAGTCAAATGACTAAAACAAGTAAAAGAGTAAAAGAGGTATGCGTGCACAAGCATTAATAATTGACATCAAATGTGAAGAGATCCTACACATGCATAAAGGTATAAACATACATTGATAATTCACACCAAATATTTACTGCTATTACACATGCGTTGATATGTATCAATAATCAACAACAAATTTCTACAGGTAATACACACATCTTTAACCCTTTGGCATTTAAATTGGTCATATCCTGCCCAAATATTATACTTGTTTTGTTCACCCCCACCAAATCTGGAGTCTCATAGCCATCCTACAATGACATTCTGAAAATAAATGATCAGATTGTTGAAATCTTGAAGCTACCAGATAATACAGGATTAATTCAAAACAATACTTTAGGTTGGTGTTAGGAAGGGCATCCAAGCTGTAGAAACAACCATGCCACAAGAGACAATTGGGGTCCGGTCCGCTTCACAGCTAGCCAGCTCCTGTCAAATCATCCAACACATACCAGCATGGAAAACGGATATTAAACGATGATGATG
>NW_026299366.1:0-316 GCF_001194135.2 Octopus bimaculoides
AACATAATTAAGGGATCAGCAAGCATTTGCTTCACCATATACCGAAGTAAACAATCTTTCCACCCTGTCCATTTCTCCTGCACTATCTCTGACACCTTTGTCTCCTTTCTTGACATTTCAGTCAGCATTCATCACTCCACTCTTACCACCTCCATCCACTACAAACACACAGACTCACACTCATACCTCAACTTCTCCTCCTCCTACCCTAAACACACCAAGCTTTCCATCCCCTATTCCCAATTCCTCCATCTACGCAGGTTCTATAGTGACGACTATGACTTTGAGACTCAGTCTCAACTCATGGCTCGCCACT
>NW_026299367.1:0-599 GCF_001194135.2 Octopus bimaculoides
CATACATACATACATACATACGTGTGTTTATGTATGTTATATATATGGAGATGTGTTATGTATCTCTGTGTGCGCGTGTGTGAATGGATCAGCGTGTATTTGTATTATCTCATGCCTGATTGCTTCCATGAGTGTCTTGTTTATATTTATAAGTCTGTATATTTGTGTGTCTCCGTGTGTGCGTACATACAAACGCATGCTCGCACACGTGCATGTGTGTATATAGACATACATATACGTATATACGTATGTGTACACATATATACACACGTACATATGTGTGCATGCATGTATGTATATATATATATGTTTATGTAGGCACGTGCGTGTGGGTATGTGTTCATTAAAAATAGATACAAATATGAGTCGATGCATTAATAAATCAAAAGGAAGGAATGAATGAGTAAATGAATGAATGAATGAATGAATACATCTATGAATGAATGAATTTGGGAAGAAGGTGGTGTAGAATGAAAATAAGTATATTAGACGGAATGAACAAACTTGGGGAAAAGTGGAACAATACAGAAACGTAAGAACCGATGTATCAAAGAAAAGAGTAGTAGTAGTAGTAGTAGTAGTAGTAGTAGTAGTAGTAG
>NW_026299368.1:0-460 GCF_001194135.2 Octopus bimaculoides
AAGAATAAGTCCTGGGGTCGATTTCTTCGACTAAAGGCGGTGCTCCAGCAGGGTACTTTTGGACTGTCTGTTGAAACACGTTGCAGATTGTGTTCTTCCAATTACATACATACATATATACATACATACATACATAAGTATGTGCGTATGTACGTACATGCATACATGCATACATACATATATACATATGCAATAGACCCTACATAGGGATTTGGGATAGAGAAGCATAATTGTGTACAGATGAGGAAGCCCAGCAGATATTAACATAAAGCTAAAGGTTAGTGAAAAAGAAAATACCTATTCTTAACTACTGAAGAATTTGCAGATACTCTATCCAGATTAAAATTCCAGGTTTGTATCTCTAATTATTGGGTCGCTTGGATATGTAACACACTTTCTAAATACCAACCTTGAGAAATTAGGCTTCTCAAAACCAGAAAGAAGAAAGCTGATTCCAAGA
>NW_026299369.1:0-396 GCF_001194135.2 Octopus bimaculoides
ATATATGTTTATATCAGATTGTATATAATATTATATGGCGATATTTTTTGGCACATATGTAACATTTTTTTTACGAATATTTACAGTCAAAAAAGGTAGGTCGACTAATGCAGCGATACGACCTTTGAGGACCCAAAATTCCCCGTGAAATGCAGACATATTTGAAAAAAATACCGACGTTGTTTGAATGTTTACACTGTATATTTGGTTGGTCTCTATGCCGGAAAAATAAAACGGAATATTACAATCATTTAACTCTACTTTAGAGTAGTAAATACTCCGCAAAGATTAATAAAAAATATATCGAAAAGCCCAAAATATGGAGTATTTTTATGTATGTATGTACGCATGTATGTGTGTATGTATGTATGTATGCATGTATGTATGTATGTATGT
>NW_026299370.1:0-270 GCF_001194135.2 Octopus bimaculoides
TGTTATCTGACCCCAATCAGATGTTTTGTCCCTTTCTATGTTTGGCCCCTCGTGGGTAATAAAGAGATATGAGTCCTAAAAACCAGTAACGGTCTCCCCGTGTAGGGAGGCCTGCACGATGGCCGAAGCAGGAAGAGTCAGTCCTACACAGGAAAAGGAAGAAATATGTGTGGAACAGTTGATGGAAAGAGATTGGCCAACATGGGCGAAAAAGAATAACGAAGGAAATATGAAAATAGTAAATGACAAGGAAGAATCTGGAAAAAGGGT
>NW_026299371.1:0-598 GCF_001194135.2 Octopus bimaculoides
CATTATATATATATATATATATATATATATAATGCTCGGGTATGTTAATCCTTAAGATTTAATTTATAATAATCCGGTTAAGGTTTGCCACAATGCTTGCAGCATTGAGGTCAGATGAAGAGTTGATTACAACGACCCTGTGCCTGATTTATCCACCTCGATAGGATAAATTCCAAATCTGACATCGGCAGCATTCGATTTCAGAACGCGAAACCTTGTTTAAGTATAATAAATGTTTACTCTACAAAACTATATAATAACCCGTCAGATTAATGTAAAATAGACTTTATTACGGCTGAATACAAAGCGGCGAGCTGTCAGAATCATTAGCAAGCCGGGCGAAATGCTTAGCGGTATTTCGTCTGTCTTCACGTTCTGAGTTCAAATCCCGCTGAAATCGATTTTTTCTTTCCTCCTTTCGGGGTTGATGAATTCTGTACCAGGGAAACAGTGGTATCGATGTAATCGACTAGTCCCTTCCTCTAAAATTTCAGGCTTTGTGCCTTTAGCAAAAAGGATCATAACTAAATATAAAAACAAACAATACCATATATATATATATATATATGAGTGTGTATATATATATATATATATATAT
>NW_026299372.1:0-798 GCF_001194135.2 Octopus bimaculoides
CTAAATACACACAAACTACTAAAATGCAAAAGACAAGACAAATCACTCAACAGACTCCTAATAAATCCAAAACTATACTCAATACAAACGATACCAACAGTTAAAAAATGCAGACGACCTAATTGTGGTACATGCCCATACATAACTGAAGGCTCGGAATTCACATTTCAGCAAGGACAAAAATTCTCAATTAAGACCAACTTCACATGTAATTCCCAGAACATTATCTATGTCCTGACCTGCTCAGGTTATGGTCACAATTATGTGGGCCAAACGAACCTTACATTGAGACGCAGAGTCACGCTGCATAAAGAACAGATTCGTTTACCTCAATACAGGCAGATAGCACTGAGCGGCCACATCGATAGATGCGCAAGCAAAAAAAAATAAAAAACAAAAAAAAACGCCGAATTTTCATATCTTCCCATTATACCAATGCAAAGATTCAATCTCAGTTCAAGAACGTCTAAACAAGGAAGACCTGTTCATACAAAAGTATAGACCACACCTCAATATACAACTTTGACCATTTAAAAACAAATTTCTGCTAAGGAGTCAGTTGTCCCGCTTGCCACCTGTTGCTCCCCTTGGTTCACTGTCTAAACAAACTCATTCTTCTTATTCTTCAAACAACCAAAATGCTGAAACCCCTCTGTCACGAGAAATAATTACTGTACAATGTCCCTTGAAAAGCTAATTTAAATAGCGAAAACCGGTTGGATTTTACGACATCTATATATGCATATATTTATATGTGTCTTGCAAACAACTTGCACATGCAAGTGCTACCAGTCAAGA
>NW_026299373.1:0-325 GCF_001194135.2 Octopus bimaculoides
GTGTTCTCCTGGGGCTACAAGCTACAGTAGCATCCACCCTTAGTAGTTAGAGACATTTAAGTGGCAAGCATACTTCGTGTGTGTATGTATATATATATATATATATATATATAAATTTAAAGAATGGAGTAAAATGCATATTTTAATTGCATACTTTAATTTCCGACATATGTTTCGAAGAATTACAATATATGCGATCCATAGGAATCGGCGATGTTAAAAATGTAAACTTCTCATCAGGGAAATGTATGGGAACCAGCTTAAATGTAAGACATTATATATCTGGGCATCAACATGTGTAGTGATGCATCATTTCACATGCACA
>NW_026299374.1:0-419 GCF_001194135.2 Octopus bimaculoides
ATTTGTATTTCACTCATAGCATTATTACTCTAAAATGACTAGTTATCTTTAGGTATCAGCGTTTATTAATCATAGTAATGCCACAAAATGACTGATCTACACGAATGGTGTATGGTTTTGATGCACACAATATTCGTGCTGCACGAGTTCATAAGCTGACCAAGACACTCACATGGAATAACATCAACGAGGTTTATATTTCAAAATAGTCCCCCTTGCAGTCCACACATTTCTTCAATCGGAGTTTCAGTGTTTGGATCCCATTGCTGAAGAAGCATTCAACCCGTCGTTAAAAAATATCGACAGCCGATATGACATCATCGCCATTGCGATCCTAGTTCCCAGCCAAGTGTCCTTTCATGTTGGGACACAGACAGTTGTCAGATGGGACCAAATCAGGAGAGTAGGGTAAGTGATCA
>NW_026299374.1:450-601 GCF_001194135.2 Octopus bimaculoides
CAGTCACACACAGCAGCCATTAAAATCAAGGACTTCTCTGCTGGAGAATTTGTTCTGGTGAAGCAAAACCACTTTCATCAGTTTTCCCAGACATTCGATGTTGATAGCCTTTCGCAACTGCCTCAGTAAGTTGCCACAGTACTCTCCATTG
>NW_026299374.1:1226-1353 GCF_001194135.2 Octopus bimaculoides
CACTTTTGCAATGTTGATAAAGCTGGAATGTCATGCCCTAATGTAGCAACTTGATATCAATTCGTCTGTAACCACTACGATTTCAGAATGTCCCAATGATAGATTTGGTCTTGGATGCCGTGAGTTA
>NW_026299374.1:1371-1493 GCF_001194135.2 Octopus bimaculoides
GTTGTTCGGAAAAGTGTAACAGCACTGACGGGTTCTGTCCAGGTACATGTGATGAAGGATACCACGGATTCAACTGCCAAAAAGGTTATTTTCAATACATTTTATTACGCATGATTTATTGT
>NW_026299374.1:1567-1794 GCF_001194135.2 Octopus bimaculoides
TATTTCAAATTTCATTATATGGAGTAAAGATGTATGTTTTCATACCTCTTTATATCTCTAATGCAGAAAATTAGTATCGTCATTATATTAAGAGTACGGAAGTAAAGCCATCTTATGTATTTTGTCTTCGTTGATATTTTCAGTGCTTTAAGTAGCTCAGTTCGCTACAGATTATATGGAAACATGCCACTTTATCAACATTTATCAACAACATGCGATGGACAAAA
>NW_026299374.1:1804-2189 GCF_001194135.2 Octopus bimaculoides
TATCAGATGGATTTCATTAACTGAGTTAATAGAAATTTGATCTGCTCTGATATGAAGCTGAATATATTTTCTAAACGTTCGTTCATGAAACATTCCGTAACTTAATAAAAGTGGAACATAATACCACGAAATACGTTTGTAATGTAACATGTAAATTAAGTTAAACGAGGTGGTTCGGAGGTAATATACAACTCGAGTGAATTGGTCGGTGGCCTATGATAACGACTGTATCATATCATGTTGATTTACAATGTTAATATCAAGAGGAAAAGAATGAAGACCACTTATTATGTGATCCTGAAATTAACAGGTGAGGCAGAGTATAAATGAGAATTTAATAGTGTCATAGACAACTTATTTCTCTAATTGTTTGATAAATCAATTG
>NW_026299375.1:0-361 GCF_001194135.2 Octopus bimaculoides
AGACAGATGAAGTACCGCTCAGCATTTCGCCCGGCGTGCTAATGATTCTGCCAGCTCACCACCTTAATAATAATTATATTTATTTATTTACTGCCCACAGGGGACTAAACATAGAGGAGACAAACAAAGACAGACAACGGGATTGAGTGGATTACATAGACTCCAGTGCGTAACTGGTACTTAATTTATCGACCCCCGAAAGGATGAAAAGCAAAGTCCACCTCGGCGGTATTTGAACTCAGAACGTAACAGCAGACGAAATACCGCTAAACATTTCGCCCAGCATGCTAACGATTCTGCCAGCTCACCGCCCTAAATAATAATAATAATAATTTTGTCACAAGGGCAGCAATTTGGTGGG
>NW_026299376.1:0-358 GCF_001194135.2 Octopus bimaculoides
ATGAGGATGAGGAAATTAAAGATGAACGCCTTGAAGCCGACATGAAATCAGATGAAGAAAATCAAGAGTATGAGGGAGAATTAGAAAAGACTTTGATAGACGAGAGTAAAGATGAAGATACTATTGTAGATGAGGATAATAATATTGAAGACTTGGAGGAGGAAGAGGTAGAGGAGGAAGTGAACGAAGAGGTTGAACATGAAGAGAGTGAAGAAGTGGAAGAGAGGAAAGAGGAGGAGGAGGAAACTGCTGTGCTTGATGAACAGATTGAGAGGGTGGAGGAAGCTGATGAACGGCCAGCGATCGAAGAAGAGATGGAAAGGAAAAATGAGGTTTTCCCCATTGAAGGGGAGGAAGA
>NW_026299377.1:0-278 GCF_001194135.2 Octopus bimaculoides
TGATCGGAAATAAGGTAAAGGATGACTCGTCCGAAAAAATAACATTCTTCCCCTGCTCTAGGGACCAATTCTGTAGATTTTTACCCCACTCTAAACTCTAAAAGGTGCCATGCAGTGACTGAACCCGGAACCATGTGGTTAGTAAACAAGCTACTCATCACACAGCCACTCCTACGCCTATAGATATTTCAAAATTATGATGCTATGATGCTAGGTGTTTCCATAATTTTGTCCAACCCCTGTATATATAGAATATGAGGGTATGTATGTACGTATAC
>NW_026299377.1:327-523 GCF_001194135.2 Octopus bimaculoides
ATATATATATATATATATATATATATATATATATATATACACCCTTGGTTGTAACTTTTCTTTTTATTCGGAACACTCTATTGACAAAGATACCGGTGTCATAAAAACGCATTTGTTTCTCCTCTCAACAAATCTTATGCTTACGTTAGAAACAAATGAGTTTTATATGTACATTGATATTAGTGCAGGGGAATGT
>NW_026299378.1:0-312 GCF_001194135.2 Octopus bimaculoides
GTGTATATGTATATATGCATATGTATATAAGTAGATAGATGCATATTCGTATGTATAAATATATATATGCATGTATGCATAGATATATATGCATATACAGACATACACGCAAACACGCACACATATATATAAATATATATATATATATATATATATATTGTGTGTAGATAGATAGATAAGTAGGTATGTATGTATGTATGTAGGTAGGTAGGTAGGTAGAGAGGAAGAGAGAGAGAGACAGACAGACAAACAGACACATGATCAGACAGACAGACAGACAGACAGACAGACAGGCAGACAGGCAGACAGACA
>NW_026299379.1:0-371 GCF_001194135.2 Octopus bimaculoides
ATAAGTCACACCCGGACAACGTTGGGTTATACTGCTAGTATATATATATAAACAGCCATGCGTAATGTGCTACCATTGAAGAAAATATAATTGTCATTAAATGCGACCGATGGTGTCAAGACACCTACGTTGCTAGAAATAAGAGCTAAAATGCTCTAATACTGTAGGAAAAGCACATAAATGTATACATCAATACTCACAGAAGGTGCAATCGCCCAAAAACACCGACTCGAGAACTCCTTAGACTGAACTTCAGTTTCGGCTATTTCTGTAGCCTCTTCAGTAATGTATGCATAGGTGCACACACACACACACACATACATACACACACACATATACACACATGCAAGCATATATGCATACATACATAC
>NW_026299380.1:0-208 GCF_001194135.2 Octopus bimaculoides
GTAATTGAACAACTTCCAGAAAAAATAGAAGTTGGGGAGGAATTGTTCCTGAACGTTTTTGTCAAGGGGCGTAAACCCCGATGTTTTCGGTGCGGTCATATAGGCCATATAAAAAAATACTGTAAGGAATGCGAGGAGGAATCTGAAGGTGAGGAGGCAGAGAAAGATAAAGAAACCGAAGGAAAGAAAATTACCAGTAAAAGAAAAA
>NW_026299381.1:0-534 GCF_001194135.2 Octopus bimaculoides
TATATGGGTACGTATGAACTAAAAAAATATGTGTGCGTGTGTGTGTGAATATGTGTGCGTATGGTGACCGGTAAATTCCACCATGGAAAATCCAGCCAGGTAACTTTCACCATAGGTGAAATCATCATCATTATTATTATTATATGGGTTACGATATTATGGAAATAAAAAAGAATGCACAAAAAATAGTATCTATAATGTTAATGAATACAAAAATACGTGTGAGAAAAAATAATTAAGGAACAGTCACACAAAGAAACACACGGTGAATACCTTAAACACCTGAATGAGAAGGAAGCAGTATCATAAAGAGACTCATTGAAATTTATAAAACAAAGCAAATACTCAACGAGAGATAAAAATATTTTACAGTATTTATAAGACACAAACAACTATTATGGAAGGAAAAAGGGCGTGCAGGTATTGTAGAAAACAAAGGAAATAGTGAACATGTGGTGATACAATGTGGGAAAATGGTACACATGAAATATAAAGAGAGACACGATGAGATAACCAAGATAATCTTTGCGAACC
>NW_026299381.1:559-874 GCF_001194135.2 Octopus bimaculoides
AAAAAAAAAAAAAAAAAGCAGAAAATCAGAAATGTGCAAATAGAAAATGTAACAACAAGTGAAAAGGTTAAGATTTTAGTAGATAACCCAGTAATAACACCAAAACCATATAGAAAGCAATAAACCCGGTATTACAATATCTGACCACAAAAGAAAAGAAACAATAATAATCGAAATTGAAATAATATCTGTCCCTGGGTGGAATTTACCACAGTGGAATATACCATGGTGAAATTTACATGGTGGAATTTATCATGGTGGAATTTACCTAGCACCGTGTGTGTATATATGTGTGTGTGCATATATGTGTATGTG
>NW_026299382.1:0-345 GCF_001194135.2 Octopus bimaculoides
ATAAATAAATAAATATATATATAAATAAATAAATAATATATATAAATATATATAAAAAAAATAAATATATACTTAAATATATATATATAAATATATATATATTTATATTTAAATATATATATATATAAAGTTGTAGTATATTGTCAACTTAATGTGACAATACCAATAAGGGAACACTCTACTGCCGTTTAGCCCTAGGAAGCTGGACCGCTTCCTGTTGGACTTGACACAATTACTGTGTCCTTAAGTTTGCGAGGGGGAGACGAGCTCCTCCACCCAGCCTAGCCAGCATTCAGGCAGTAGTGTGTTCCCTTATTGGGGTTGTCACATTAAGTTGACAATATA
>NW_026299383.1:0-538 GCF_001194135.2 Octopus bimaculoides
ACTACTTGGTTAAATAGTCTTAATAATAATTCATGTAGTCTTAAGAGAAGACTGAATGAAGAAATGGATAAAGTAAAAAAAGTATTTCAGTATTTCAGAAAAGATTACATTTCACCTTTTTGGCATGTCATGATACACTTTGGCTAGTTCTTTACTGCAAAGTAAGCAGCTTCATGATAAGAAATGTGTAAAAGAAAAAAATTGTTCTGACTGCTATTTAAAACTAAAATAATTTCGTTTAAACAGACATCTCTGTAAGTTATAATATACCACTCCTCTCTCTCCTTCTCTCCCTCTCTTTGTCTCTCCTCTCCTTTTCTCTCTCTCTCCTTCTCTCCCTCTCACTATCTCTTTCTTTCATGTATACACATAAATATGTTTATGAGATTGAATGTTCTGTAAATGTATATATGTATGCATGATATATATTGTTTAATGTCTGTTTCCCAAGCTGATGTGGGTTGGATGGATTGACAGGAGCTGTCAAGGCCAGAAACTGCACCAGGTTCCATAGTCTGTTTTGGCATGTTTTCTATAG
>NW_026299384.1:0-229 GCF_001194135.2 Octopus bimaculoides
AACTGCTAAGTTATGGGGACATAAACACACCAACATCGGTTGTCAAGCGAAAGCGAGGGGACAAACACAGACGCACAAACATACACATACACATATATGACGGTCTTCTTTCAGTTTCCACCTACCAAATCCACTCAAAGCTTTGGTCGGCCCAAGGCTATAGTAGAAGACTGTATATATATGTGTGCATGTATATATATAAATATATATATATATATAAATATATATA
>NW_026299385.1:0-526 GCF_001194135.2 Octopus bimaculoides
AATAGCTTTATGATTTACAGTATAGAAAGTATGATCGTAGGCCAATAAATTGACAGATAGAAACACCATTGCACTATAGCCACTTCAGAGAATCATATGTACAAGCAAGAACACTGCCTTCCGGGCGGTTTTCTGCTTGTCCCTAAATATTTACATATTAATTCCTCAATTGCTTAATGTTTCTATGTTACGTCAAGTATCCATTATTCGTCTAACAGTAACTCACTCATCCAATGGATATATTTAGGACGTAACTACAAACGTGTTGCACCACACTGACTCTCTTTCCCTATAATATTATGAAAAATAGGTAATTATGATTAAAGTTCCTTAGAATATCTCTCTGGTTGCGGGAAATTACGATTTTATCGGAATTTATTGTGAGAAAAAAAACCGGATAAGGGCTTATATTTCATGTATCTTTATTTGGTTTGCTCATACGTTATGCTGGACCACTTTTGTGACCCACCTGATCCCTATCATTTTTAGAAAGCTAAATGACCATGTAGTCGATGGCCTATATTTA
>NW_026299386.1:409-608 GCF_001194135.2 Octopus bimaculoides
TATATATATGTACGTATGTACATGTGTGTTTGTGTGTGTGTATGTATGTATATATATACATGTGTGTGTGTATCTATATGTATGTGTGTGTACATATATATATATAAAATTAAAAAGGGGTGTCTTATTATATACACATACATATACATATATATACATATGTATGTATATATGTGCATATGTACATGTGTGTGTTTGT
>NW_026299387.1:0-325 GCF_001194135.2 Octopus bimaculoides
TTTGTGTGTGTGTGTGTGTATGTGTGTGTGTGGGTGTGTAGTGTGTGTGTAGTGTGTGTACATATATATATATTTGAATTGTTTGTTTATTTGAATTGACTATATATGCGTATACACAGTTATGCAGGATGTAAATAGACAAAAATTCCTTTGGAAACAATTCAAACTTCTCGTAGAATTCAAGGTGTAATTACTGCCAAAGGTGGTCCTATCTCATATTAAAATATATTTGTTTGAAATTGTAAGGTATTTCCATTATTTTTCCAACCCCTGTTTATACACACACACACACACACATACACACACACATATATATATATATACA
>NW_026299388.1:0-808 GCF_001194135.2 Octopus bimaculoides
AAAAAAAAAAAAAGAACAATCGTTTCAGTGTGATCCAAGAGTCTCCAACTGTGATCGTACAGTCTTTGTCCATTGTCTTATTCTCTTTTTCCGTGATGGTCGGATATGATTTGAGGCAGATATAGCTGCTGTTTCTTGTAGGTCGAACATCCTTATCAGCTGCATTCATATCCTCAATTATGGCGTATTGATATTTGGTGAAATATTTCTAAAGCATGCCAAAACTTCAGTTAAACTATGCATAAAATCGGCGCCTCGGGTTTGTATGAGAAACTTATCACCCAGTCGATAGTGTTCTAACCTTGAGTTTGAGTTTCGTCCTTAACCTTACGGTACCTTTCACCCACATTTACAAGATGAAATAATTGTGTTAAATCACGGTTCAAACGATAAAGGTTTCTAATTGAGGTAATTTATTATTCACACAATGGCGCGGGTAACAGAAAGTTATAGTTTTCCGTTTGTATAATTAATATATGCAACGACATCTGTGAGGTAATGTATTCTATGACTTTCAGACGAAAGCGATAACTAAAAAAAAAAAATGAAAACAATGATAATAGAAAAAAAAAGAAAAAAACTGATTTGTGAGTTTGAATATAATAACTTTTGTCTATCGGTCAAAAGATCACATAACGTCTCTGTAAAGAAATCAAACCTAAAATTTAATCTAAACCGTGCAATGCAAATGACCAATGACGACAATATTCTTCTCTCCGCTGTAGTTTGTGTCCGAGCGGTAAAAGAATCCGTTCTTTGAAGCTGAAGAACCGTCGCTCTGTCTTTTTATAACTCTTTGGTGTTTCAC
>NW_026299389.1:0-209 GCF_001194135.2 Octopus bimaculoides
TTTAATCTTACATCCGTAGTACCGGAGCTGTGACTTCTCAATGATCTCCTTGCTACCCTGTTGAGAAATGTTCTACTTCACATCTTTATTATTAGGCAGTTAGATACTTAATTAAGTAACTTGTTGCTTTATCAATCATTGAATAACTCACTCAATATGCTTTGGTTGTCAAAAACCTTTCCTTCTCAACCACGACCGACCTCTTCAAT
>NW_026299390.1:0-126 GCF_001194135.2 Octopus bimaculoides
TGGATATGTAAGTGCATACACACATACACAAACACATACACACATACATACACACATATACATGCATACACACACATACATGCACACATACATGCATACATGCACACATACATACACACTCATACA
>NW_026299390.1:227-390 GCF_001194135.2 Octopus bimaculoides
ACACATACATGCACACATGCATGCATACATTCATACATAATAAATACATACACATATACATACTTGCACACATGCATATATGTATGCATGCGTATTTACATATACATACATGCACATGCACATATACATACACACATGCATATATACATGCATGCATGCATAC
>NW_026299391.1:0-279 GCF_001194135.2 Octopus bimaculoides
GTATGTATGTGTGTGTGTGTGTGTGTGTGTGTGTGTGTGTGTGTATTTATTTAGAAGCATGCATGTATAAAAATGTAAGTCGCAGAATTTTTGATAGAACGTTAGAAATATATGCATCTCTTCATAAGAATTAGCTACGTACGAAAGTAAGCATACAGACACCGCTTCTTATTCTGGCTCCTCAATACTATACATCATATACATGCGAAGTGTGTGCGGGTATATATACATATATATATATATATATATATATATATGCATATTACATGTGCTTGCTTG
>NW_026299392.1:0-295 GCF_001194135.2 Octopus bimaculoides
TGTGTGTGGGACAACACAACGTCTGTGGTCACAATTTTCATTTACCTGGTGTGACGTGCGGGATACAAATGAATCGGAAGCAAGTAACAAAAAGCTTTATCTTAGACAACACTGTGCAGAATTGGAAGAAACTGTTCTTAGTATAGAAATCTGCTTGAAAACGAACCATATCAGAATACCTTTACAAGCACATTGTGATTTTCCTGGGCATTCTAACATTTTTGAAAACCTGTTTTCTTTTAATTTCCGTGAGAATGGCCCTTATATAACTGAGCAATAATATTGCAAACGGTAG
>NW_026299393.1:0-229 GCF_001194135.2 Octopus bimaculoides
TATATGTATGTATGTATATATGTATGTATGTATATATGTATGTATGTACGAATGTATGTATTCATGTGTATATATATATGTATACATACATACATACATACATACATACATACATACATACATACATACATACATACATACATACAAGCAAATATGGTTAATAAAACTAGCCTTTAGAGTTACAGAAATCCATTTAAAAAGCTTTTCAGTTTTGGCCCGATCTCTTTCA
>NW_026299394.1:0-228 GCF_001194135.2 Octopus bimaculoides
ATATATAGTCAATCCAAACATGAACAAGCAAGAAAAGACACGAAAAACAACAACGGGAGGAGGTATGTGTGTGTAAATGTGGGTATGTGCATGCACGCAAATCTGTGTGTGTATGTAATGATAGCATGTGTGTGTGTGTGGTTGTGGCTGTTTATGTATGTGTGTGGTTGAACATAGGAAGGTCATAGGAAGAATTTATAGTAAGAATTTTGGTAGGAGTGGCTGCCT
>NW_026299395.1:0-480 GCF_001194135.2 Octopus bimaculoides
TATATATATATATATATATATACATATATTCATACACATATATACATATATTCATACACATATATACATATATTTATACATATATTCATATATTTATATATATATATATATATATCTATATATATATATATATGACCGTTGACTGAACACTATTCAATTTTCTTTCTCCGTATTCTTTCTGTTGAAGAGCGTAGCTCGAAACGTCAAAGACTTTCCGTATTCCCGAGCGTCATACTAATATATACTTTTGTTATTTACACCACCTGTCCTCGTCTGTTGTTATTATTTGTATATTCTCTCTCATATATATATATATATATATATTCACACACATATATATATATATATATTCATATATATATATATATATATATACATATATTCATACATATATATATATACATATATTCATATATATATATATATACATATATTCATATATATATATTCATATGTATGTATGTATATATATATATATAT
>NW_026299395.1:490-650 GCF_001194135.2 Octopus bimaculoides
TATATATATATATATATATATATATATATATATATATATATATATATGTGTATATACATATATTCGTATGTATTTATATATATATATATATATATACATATATTCGTATGTATATATATATATATATACATATATATATATATATATATATATATATATA
>NW_026299395.1:660-852 GCF_001194135.2 Octopus bimaculoides
ATATACATATATATATATATATATATACATATATTCGTATGTATGTATATATATATATATATATATATATATACATATATTCGTATGTATGTATATATATCTATATATATATATATATATACATATATTCGTATGTATATAAATATATATATATATACATATATTCGTATGTATATATATATATATATATAT
>NW_026299396.1:0-205 GCF_001194135.2 Octopus bimaculoides
TCTATCTATCTATCTATCTATCTATCTATCTATCTATCTATCTACATGCTAGCTCTGAAGAGCAGGCAGTATTACTTAACCACACTGTAATTTAACATCCGGTTTGAGTATCAGGTGCGAAACCAATTGGTAAAATCGGCCGCAATGGATATATAGTACTGCATACTTTGATGTACACAGACACACACACACACATGTAAATACA
>NW_026299396.1:215-754 GCF_001194135.2 Octopus bimaculoides
ACACACACACACACATGTAAATACACAGACATACGTACACACAGAATATAAATATACATACAACTTGCATAGATTCATATCGTGACAGATCTTTGCAACTTTATCTCCTCATTACTCATGCATTCGTTACCTGTGAATATTTCTGTCACGGATTGTCATGCTGTTGGATTTGTACGTAAATGTATCATGTAAACTTCCCATCGTCGTTCTGTAGAAACATATTCAAAGTTTGAAAGTAATAACGCAAACGGACGTTCATGAGCAAAATAATGTACAATAACATTTGTACGATGAATATTTATTTACTCATTATGCACTTCATTTCAACATGACAACATAACTTTATGATACATACATACAAACAATTACACACACATATATACATATATATTATGCATATATATATATATGCATATATATATATGCTTATATATATATATACTTACATATATACCCACATACACATACAAATACGTGCATGTGTTTATGTATAGTTATACACACATATGTATATGTATATGTACATATATATATATATA
>NW_026299397.1:0-611 GCF_001194135.2 Octopus bimaculoides
TGATAGTAACAATGATGGTGGTGCTGATGGTGTAGGCAGCATCAATGATATGATGGTGGTGGCGTTGGTGATGAGATATTGTTCATGATGATGGTGAAGGCATTCCAATCAACAATGGTAGTAGTGATGGTCACTATTGCAGTTTCCACTATTAGTGTTGTTGTTGTTGTTTAACCCCAGGCCGACAATGATACACCACACACACTCCTCTCACCAAGTGCAATCCATTTGTGACCATCCCGACATTTACCTGTATGCAGGAAACTCAAATCCTTATCATGACAAACATTTGTAAGCACAGTGAGGTATGTCTTAAGGAAGGTTTAGCTACTATTTCTAGCAGTCAAAGATGTCACATAGGGGCAAGTGGTTGGTGCAGGTAGCACTGGCCCAGGTGCTTAGTTGATTGAAGGAGAAAAACAAGAAAAAGTTTAGGTTAGTAATGTGCGGAAAGGTGTGAAACACACACACACACACACACACACACATGTGAATGTTTGTCTTTATATATGTGTATAGATGGAATAACTGTTCTGCTGTATGAGAATTGGATATATACATACATTTGTTTGTAGAAGTGTGTGCATGTATATATGTGTCTATATATATAT
>NW_026299398.1:0-956 GCF_001194135.2 Octopus bimaculoides
ATATATATATATATATATATATATATATATATATTTACTGCTGATCAAAGTATATTCACTGCAATATTTCGATCGTGAACACACATAGTTGAGATGAATAAATTAGATTTAACGAATGTATACATGCGAATGTATATACATATTCATGTGGATATATGTTGTTCATGTGGGTATGTATAAATATTTGCATTTATATTCTATAGGCATATTATACTGATGATAGCAAAGGGTTTTATGTCCCTTAACTAGAAATCAATCTACAATTAACCCTTTTTAAAAAGATTTATTTATTCATCTGCTTGCTTACAACCTTTGCTAACGGAATGTTGTTGTGGTTTTTAGAGTCATTTGGCATCTACTTCCAGCATGCTGGTGGGGTTTATCCACATCCTTTAAAATTAAAAATTAGTATATATATATATATATATATATAGGTCGTCGTTGACTTATAACCTATCTAACTTACGACCAATCGACTTCATGACGATTGGCATCCCAGCTCCCAGCAGCAGTAATAAATAGTCCAGTTGAAATCTAATGGGTTTCATTTCTTAGAAATTAATCTGTCTACAGATGATGTCAACTAACAAATGCTTCCCCTAAGTTTGGTTATCGATCACCACTGTGTTGGATGAATATCCTGTCGCAGAGACATCGAAGCAATCTCATATTTGTTTATAAGACAACTGCTTGAGACGCCAAAATTTTTGATTAATGCCAGTATAATACAGAATGATGTGTGTGATTTTTACCTGAGACTGTAAAAATATAAAACAAATCTATGTAGGCATATAGGCCGACTTACGACCAAATCGACTTACAATCAGTCAGTTGGAACCAATTGTGGTCGTAAGTCGACGACGACCTGTATATATATACACAGAGAGAGAGAGAGGAGTGTGGATGTAAAACATAACACCATTTCTGATTTGAAACAAAAGAGTACTTCTCTTTCT
>NW_026299399.1:0-582 GCF_001194135.2 Octopus bimaculoides
TATTTTTAAGCTTTAACCTTCTCAAAGTCAGTTCTGTACTGTCGCCCCCAAAGTATATGTTTCTGTGCTACTGCCCTCAAAGCTAGAATGTGGTTGTCACTGAACTTTATTTCTAATATTCCCTAAAAACTGAAATAAATCTCCAACAACAAAAATGCTACGCGTTTGAAATATGTCAAAATTTGTAAAAGTGTTCGTCACTAAATTAATAGATATTTAATATTTTTTCTACAATTACAAGACAAATCGAAATTTATAAAAATAGTGAAATGAGAAATTACTTTTTCTCTTTTCTTTGGTGTATGTCAACGAAGTTAAGTGTTCTTCGAAATTACGATTTTCGTAAGCAATCTTCTCGTGAAGATTTCTTAATAACTTAATCAGCACTTAATAGACACGAAAAGCAACTTGATAGATGAGACAAAATCGAATACTTTTAGTAGATTCAAGTATATGTTTTGAGATAACTTGGCGTTTATACGCCAAATCAAGCATCGTAATTATTAAAATATATGAAAATTGTGCAATGTTTATTCAGAAGTGTCTCTATTTTACATTATTATATCATAACATATTAAAGAT
>NW_026299400.1:0-321 GCF_001194135.2 Octopus bimaculoides
TGAAACCGATATGAGTAATAATATTAATAATAATATTTTTAATAGCAATATTTATAATGATAAAGCTATTAATTTAAATAATAACAATAAATACGAAGATAACCCCAACCATAAATTACCTAACGATAGCAACAAGATTAACATCATTTCACGAAATAAGGGAAATAAAAGTCAAATAAAACCTTGTCTCAACGATAATAATAAACTAAGACTATTTATAAACAATACCGGAACACATTCTAAACCAGAACCTAATAAATATGTCTGGGTTGTTCTTCCTTTCAGTAAAAATGTAAAATCAAACTTGGTATCCCAGTTCCA
>NW_026299401.1:0-576 GCF_001194135.2 Octopus bimaculoides
TATATATATATATATATATATATATATATATATATACGTATGTATCTATACACACACACATACATGTAGAATATGAGAGAAAGAGAAAGAAAATGGAATTCCCGAGATTGTTTATTAATCCCTGCGATTGTTTCGACTCATCGTGCATCGGTTCCTCGCGGTGAGATCCTGTACAAACTGTTGTGGTGCACCATTCGGTGCATGTGTGCTTCGTCAGGTGTGTTGTCGTTCTTTAATCACCGTTTTGCTTTCATCGATTACAATTCACACTGGTATTTGCTTCTAGTTAATCGCACTCAGGAGGAGGCATGAGCGAGAATCAAAAACAGTTCTTTTATAAGTAATAAATTGACTTACAAAGAATCAAAAATAAAAAGTATATATACATAAAGAGAATCTAAACACATTGGTCAACAAAATTAAACCTATTATACTCATTACGAATGTAAACCAACGTTTTTAGACTAATTTTTGATACTGATTTTAAAATTTCATTCTATTTATATGCAGCACGTATCAGTTTTCAGCAGATACATGCAAATATTTACATACTTGTATATCTGAAATCATTAACGT
>NW_026299402.1:0-296 GCF_001194135.2 Octopus bimaculoides
TAGTAAAAATATTTAGCAAGGATACTGTATGCAGTTTTTGGAGAATACGTCTTCAGTATTAATCATGAAGAGATGTCGAAGGCTTAAATGTAACTGGATAAAGATGTCATAAGCTGAAGTCGTTAGATCACTGAAAGCGAATGAAGAATATAAGCATCTGCAGAAGGATAAGGTAATGGAAAGAAAAATGAGAAAATCTCTAAAAAGAATACAAAACGGGTTGGGAAGTGTTAGAAGCAAAACTAAATGGAGGTGATGTCATCAAGGCAATCAATATTGGACAAAGACAGACCTAC
>NW_026299403.1:0-337 GCF_001194135.2 Octopus bimaculoides
ATATATATATATATATATATATATATATATATACATACATACATAAACATCTCCGCGCACAGTTACACACATAAAAGACAACGCTGTCAAAGTTATTGTAAATATTGTTAGTTAAAATAACGAAGCTCTTTGGGGGTGGGCGTGGCTATTTAACCGCCAAATTGGGTCCTACCCTCTGTTATAAACAGTTCTACGTTAATGTTAGTTCTTCGCAGAGCAGCTGGCAGCGTAATTAAGTCTTCTGCCAGACTGAAGTATGGAACATTCCCGAAGATGTTCCTTTAGCGTCTCTTAGAACCACTTTGACGTAGAAAAAAATAAACATCTTACCGGTATG
>NW_026299404.1:0-217 GCF_001194135.2 Octopus bimaculoides
CACACACACACACACACACACACACACACACATCTAAAACAACTATATGAAAAAAAAAGAAAACAATACTGAAAAAATATCAAACCGAACGGAATGGAAAAAATAAAAAATATATAACGAGAAAATAAAATAAAAAAAATTTATAAAAATGAAACAAGAAGAAAAGGAAGAAGTAAACACAAACAAAAAGAACTGTAATGAAATATCAAACGATATT
>NW_026299405.1:0-131 GCF_001194135.2 Octopus bimaculoides
AAAGAGACAAAACCTGTAAAATAATCCCTACGTTAACAGCATTAATATAATTAATAAATGTTACAATTTAAAAATATTGATAAAGAGTATTATAGTGAACAAGGTTAAATCATTATGGAAGAAGTAAATAA
>NW_026299405.1:365-501 GCF_001194135.2 Octopus bimaculoides
TATGTTATGGGGACATAAACACGACAACACCAGTTGTCAAATGGTAGTGGGGGACAAACACATGCACAAAGACTCACGCACACACACACAAATATGTCTATATCTATCTATCTACACACACACACACACACACACA
>NW_026299406.1:0-309 GCF_001194135.2 Octopus bimaculoides
AAGACTGTTACCCAGAGTTTCACGTTCCCGTTCATCGGACAGTTTTGTTAAAAATTGGAGAGAAATGACAATGCAATCAGAACTAATATAAAATTAAAACACATGGATCTGTTTCATTGGTCGTTTCAAATAATGGTCTTAGGTATGCAATGAACAAAATAAACAAAACAAATGAATTCAATATAGATTCATCCTATTTTTAAGAGTAATCCAAGGCTTTACATCTTTCAAAGTCATGATCTCATTTCTTCCCTCTATGTCATCATCATCAGCATCATCATTATCATCATCATCATCATCATCATCATC
>NW_026299407.1:0-279 GCF_001194135.2 Octopus bimaculoides
AGTGCATGCAAACATTCATGTACACTTTCTCTCTCTCACACACACACATACATACATAAACACATGATGTTGATATACAAAGGCATAGACTGAGATAAACATTCAACTATGGACATGCCTAAAGTCAGATGCACATATGCATACAGTTAGAGATGCACAGTCACACAAAATAATAGACACACAAAATACACTGATACTGCACACTTGAAAACAATCATACACATTGACAGAGTGTATATGACCTATGATTATTATTGTTGTTGTTGTTGTTGTTGTTGT
>NW_026299408.1:326-645 GCF_001194135.2 Octopus bimaculoides
ATATATATATGTGTGTGTGTGTGTGTGTGTGTGTGTGTGTGTGTGTGTATGTACATATATATATATACATATGTATATATATATATATGTATATATGCATATATATATGTGTATATATGCATATATATATGAATATATGTATATACATATGTATATTTATACGTATGTATTTGTATATATGTATATATATACATATAGATATGCATATATATATGCATATATATATTTATATACATATATATATATGTATATGTATACATACATGTATATATATACATATATATCTATATGTATATATATGTAAACATATATATATATA
>NW_026299408.1:1059-5466 GCF_001194135.2 Octopus bimaculoides
ATATATATATATATATATATATATATATATATAGCTAAAAGAAGTAATTCGTAGTGGACATTGACATACACTTGAACAACACACACAAAAATAAACTTTTACTAAATATCATTTAGCACAACTTTATGATGTATCAAAATTTTCTCAAAATTTTATGTCTTAGCAACCAAATCGAAATAATAACCATCTCTATATCAAATGGGGAGATTACCTCAACTATTATGTTCAGATGATCTTCAGGAAAGGGATAATCTCATTCTCATGAAGTATGAGCCCAATTGTCAACCTGACAATTGTTCCAATTTATTTCGAGACTCTCCGCTTATCTCCAAACACCAAGCCTGTCTCTTTTTTTAAATGGCGTATCATCGCTATTGTATTCCAGATTCTTGCGATTATCTCCCTTTCTCATACGGAGTTGATCTTAAATGACATTTGCTAATTATGGCACATCTTTTAGAGGCGGAGAAAATTTCAATAAATCAAACATTTATGTCATATGATATTTGATACAGATATATTTATCTGTATGCCCATCTCTTGGTACCTATCTCTTTATATATATATATATATGCATATACATGTATGAATATTTTTATCTACATGTATATGAGAATACACACACATATTCCATGTTTTTTTATAGAGATGCGCGTATTATGTATATACACACACCTACATACATGCATATGTAAATATATTCCTATATACACATATACACATGTATATACATACTATATACACACACAAATACATATGCATACATAAAAATGCACAGTATGAAGATTTTAAATGTATACAAAATAAAAATTAATAATAATAATTGAATTAATGATGATAATAAAGAGAAGAAAATGACAAATTTACAGTATACTAACTTGTTTATTTTTTTTATTTATAGCGCAATAATAAATACCTATAATGAATAATAATATAAGGCATATTTTATTTAGTATTAATAATAATTCAATGATAACGATTAGTTTTTGCTTTTGCTTTGTGTATTTTCATTTACTTGTATGTAAATGTATGTAAATGTATTTCCAAAAGAGAAAGAAAGATAGATAGATAGATAGATAGATAGATAGATAGATAGATAGATAGATAGATAGATAGATAGATAGATAGATAATGAGAGCGATGTGGACAGACAGAAAAACATGAGTGAGGTAAACAAGATAAGATAGAGATATATGCAGATAAGGGTAATCAGAAATGATGCAGTTAGAATGGGAGTCGCAGAAGCAGGGAGAGGCGGTAGCTGTATTACAAGAATTATGAGGTTTGCTTGTAGGAAGCTATAAATTTTGTAAAACACAAATTATAAACGTCTGTCTGATATATGGTGCCATTAAAGACAATTGATCAATTTAGAAACAGCTGTCCAATTATATATACTTTACAATATAAGTTAATACACGTGTTTCCAACATCTTCACACCTTGTACGTGTGCATATGTACATATCAGATAGATTATTCATATATTCACGTTTACGATGGATTCTTTTCGGGATAATGAATATGTGTGTGCGTGTGTGTGTGGGTGTGCGCGCACGCGTGTGTGCATGAGAGACAAACAGATAAATAAGGAGTACATGCTTTATGTATACACGCATACATGAGTAGATACACTCGCGTAAGATGTATAATGTATACATATGTATATTGCACACACCTGTATATGTGCAAATATATGTTTATATATATATATATATATATATATATATATGTGTGTGTGTGTGTGTGTGTGTGTGTGTGTGTGTGTGTGTGTGTGTGTGTGTGTGTATATATACTTATATATTCATATGTATATGTCTGGACATATATTTTTGAGTATTTATATATATGTATAGGTGTGTATATACACACACGCACTCATATATATATACATATAAATGTACATGCATACATACTAATATACATATATATAATCCAAATAACTTGTAATAAATGGTAAAGAAAATATTGTGTTGCATCTTTAATGTCCTTTCACAATTGTTTGTATGCACATACATATGCACACACGCACGCGCGCGAATTTATATTTAATAATGGAATAACTCTGAACTCAAACTTTGATCACCCGGCAAACTCTTGCCACCATGGAATGCAGCTATAAGATATGGACGATGGGTTTATATGCGTGTGGTTGCTTAATATCAATAATGAATGCGTATGTATGTGTGTGTCCGTGTGTTATTCTTAAACAAGAATACTATTGGCAGTGATTTGGAAGTTTCGGCCAGTTTGACCATCATCACACTGGCCGAAACTTCGAAGCCACTATTAATAATATTCTTGTTTAACAATAATAAATTTGTACGCTACAATAGTATGGAGTAACCCATCAGAGGTTGATGTGAACTTGTTTTTATTATAATTGAACAAAAAAAAGAAACATTAATATACGTGTGTGTGTGTGTGTGTGTGTGTGTGTGTGTGTGTGCGCGCGCATACATGAGGCTAGTTCCATGACACACTTCCTCTGTTGCAGTGGTAATGTCTCAGGAACAGATTGCAGTGGTCCTAAGGAAATAACTAAGTGAACAGTTTTTGTGTATATATGAATTGCTTAAATTGTATTTTTGAAATGCTTATAAGATTTTTCCGCGGGCAGATAGACACATATGGAGAGAGAAGGGAGAATTGATAGAGAAGCATATCGAATGTTCAGGTCATTTGCATACCGGATATAGAACCCTCGTAATTGCATTCCGGTTATTTGCATAATTCACTTAATTACAAAACTTTTGAAAACACAGAAATTCTTCAGCATATAATTCATGAAATATCGATCCGATAATTGTACATGCATGACAGCACTACTCTCGGTTAATCACATAATACATTTTCCGATTTTTATTAAACAAATAGTCAAATGTAGGATACATACTATCTCAAAATTGTTGATATTCTATGAAAAAAAAGAAAAAAATGGAAAAACATTACTTTCCATAGCGAGTTAATATTACAATAGTGAGTAGCTTTATCGCTACTGACAACAAATATATTTTAGCTATTCTTAACATTCAGTAGATAAAAAACAATCGAGTTTCTGAAAGACCCTGCGTTGAAGGAACATACACACACACTGTTAACTTCACTTAAACGTTTGTTACTTGGTGTTAAAATCTTCGGCGCTCCAGTTGTGACCTGGTCACTGACAAGGTTTCAAATTCCATCGTATTTCTGTCATGCATTCCATTGTGATTTGTGTGATAAAATTCTTCAAAATACACAATGGAATGACAGCGGCCTCGGGGTTGTAGGATCGCGGTTTCGATTCCCAGACCGTTGTGAGCGAAAACACCTAAAGCTCCACGAAGCTCTGGCAGGGCGAGGGGCGAACCCAGCTGTACTCTTTCTTCCTGTTTCTGTTGTACCTATATTTCAAAGGGCCAGTCTTCTGTGTCACGTTGTTCTTCCGAGAACTACGTTAATGGTACACGTGTCTATGGAGTGCTCAGCCACTTGCACGTTAATTTCACGAGCAGGCTGTTCCGTTGATCGGATCAACTGGAACCCTCGTCGTCGTAACTGACAGTGTCACGACGGATATGATTACGTATATTGCAAAAGTATACATGCACTTACGTTTTTGGCGCAGGCGTGGCTGTGTGGTAAGAAGCTTGCTTCCCAACCACATGATTCCGGGTTCCGTCCCACCTCCGGCAAGTGTCTTCGACTATAGCCTCGGGCGGATAATAATTTTTTGAGTGTATTTTATAGACAAAAACTGAAAGAAGCCTGTCCTATGTACATATATAGTGTCTTTGTGTCTATGTTTGACCCCCCACTCCCACCATCACTTGGCAACCGATGATGATGGGTTTACGTCCTCATAACTTAGCGGTTCGGCAAAAGAATCGATAGAATAAGTACTAGGCTTACAAAAACAAGTCCTGGGGTCGATTTCTTCGACTTAAAAAAAAAACATGAAGACGGTGCTCCAGCATGGCCGCTGTCAAATGACTGAAACAAGTAAAAGAATATTTGCGTCTGAGTATTATGAAATACAATGAGTCCGAAAAAATACGATTTGTTTCGTCCAGGAAGACATACCTTAGGGAAAAACAAAATACATCGTATCGGACATTTTTCGAAAAAAACAAAGTGATACTAAATCTTCACATTTTCAGTTCTACAAACTAGCATAACAAGAGCTCTATAAACATATTACACACCAGAAATATATGCGCAAAGCACACACGCCCTACACACACACAAAGAGGGTGTTAGGAGTGCGTTTATTTATTACTATCAGCATAAGTGGGGTCAGAAGACATCTTACAGAAGTCACGACTAACGGATCACAAGAAATAGATTATATGTATATATAAATGTGTATATAACTATTCGAATTGACAAATGCAATATAAAGTGAGTGTATATATATATATATATAT
>NW_026299408.1:5705-6214 GCF_001194135.2 Octopus bimaculoides
TGTGTGTGTGTGTGTGTGTGTGTGTGTGTGTGTGTGTGTGTGTGTGTGTGTGTGTTTGTATTCTTTTATTCATTAACTTGTTTCAGTCAACTGACAGCGGCCATGCTGGAACACCGCTATTAGTCGAACAAATCGATCCCAGGACTTATTCTTTGTAAACCTGGCACTTATTCTATCGGTCTCTAAAACCGAACCGCTAGTTAATAGAGACATAAACACACCAACATACAACGGGCTTCTTTTAGTTTCTATCTACCAAATCCACTCACAAGGCTTTGGTTAGCCCGGGGCTATAGTAGAAGACATTTGCCCAAAGTGCTATGCAGTGGGACTGAACCCGGAACCATATGGTTGGGAAGCAATCTTCTTATCACACAGCCACTCCTATATATATATATATGCACACGTATAGAATTTGATAATTCAAATATATATACACCAACATATATATTTATGTACGTATGTGTGTGTGAGTATATATATATATATATATATATATATATATATAT
>NW_026299408.1:12229-14712 GCF_001194135.2 Octopus bimaculoides
TATATATATATATATATATATTGTTGTACTTGGGGATGGTCATATTGCCAGTTTAGCCAATATATATATATATATATATAGATATATATCTATCAATCTATATCTATCTAGCTATCTATCTATAGATTGATAAATAGACAGATAGATATGTATCTAAATCAATTAGACATTAAAATCATAATCAAGCTTAATATTTTGAAATTAAGACATGTGCACGCACGAGTCATTATCGTTATTATAATCATCATTATCGTTTCATGCTTGCCATCATGTCATCAGCATAGACGGGTCTTAGCGACTCGAATCATTTCTTGTGTGTTACTGCTCGTCCCTTACACATGGGGAGTCAGAGTTGTCACCTACCACTTTAAAGAGTTTAATGGGTCCATTTTATCGTGATACCAAGCACGAAAAGCTGTCATGTTTCTGACAATACCACGCAAAACGATTCTTTTGACCGTACAATTACACCACGCGTTCATTAGTTACTCTGCTCAATTTACTTCCTGCATTTAACTGTAGCACCAGCACCTATGGGTTGTAGCAACCTGGAAAAGGCCTCACGAAAGAGCTTTTCGATGCTTGCCTTTTCTGCTGTACATTTGTGTAGATTTGAGTACATTTTTATCATCGATTCAGCGTAAGAGTGATTGACTGTTGACTGTAAGAGTGAAGAGCCTCGCTACTAAGACGTGTACATCCTTCAAGACAACGTGACTAGGGAAATATATTAGAGGAAGGGACTTTGCAGGCAAAAGAACTAGAAAGGATGGGCAAAGGGAAAAGAATATGATGGTGTATTAACGAGTATTTGCAGTGTGATTGGGTGGGGAGATTAATGGGTAGTAATAGTTTAAGACCTTGGTACAAGGTCAGCAAATTTAAGGAGAGAGGGTAAGTCGATTACATCGATCCGTTGGATCAACTGGTACTTTATTTTATTGACCTTGAAAGAAAAGGATAAGTGGACTACGGTGGAATTTGAACTCAGAATATAACGCTGGAAGAAATGCCGCGAAACATTTCGTCCAGTGTGCTAATGATCTTATTTCTTTATTGCCCACAAGGGGCTAAACATAGAGGGGACAAACAAAGACAGACAAAGGGATTAAGTCGATTACATCGACTCCAGTGCATAACTGGTACTTATTTAATCGACCCCGAAAGGATGAAAGGCTAAGTCGACCTCGGCGGAATTTGAACTCAGAACGTAGCGGCAGACGAAATACCGTTAAGCATTTCGCCCGGCGTGCTAATGATTCTGCCAGCTTTGGGCCTTCTATGGGTAATAATAGAGGTGGATAATGGGGAAGGATTATGTATAAAAAGCAATATCATGTATTCTGGATGAGAGTGAGTGATGATTGGCAGTACAGGAAAGTTGTGGTAGAGAATAGTAAGTACAGAAAGATTTGATGCAATTCATTACACATAGGGCCTCGTGATGGAGAAAGAGATGGGGAGTGATAAGGATGGTCGGTGGGATTTGAATATAGGAAGTTCCTCCACCATCCGTCGTTATACGAGTGATGAAATCCTGAGTGATAGAAAAATGAGTGATGGAGTGGTAAATGAAAGGGAGATGAGATACAGAGTGATAAGTGACAAGTAATTATGTAATAGGAAGGAGATGAAGAGAGAACTGTAGACAGCATAACACACACACACACACACACACACACACACACAAATGCACAGAAAGGTGACTGTGTTTGTGTCTGTACATCTATGTATATACGTGTGCGCATGCTTGTGTGTATGTATATATGTATGTAATTATGTGCGCATATTTATGTGTGTACATACGTGTTTACACTGGGTCTAAAATCAGTTTACGTTACATTCCTTTATCCATCGTAAATTAGACGTTCGATAATTAGAGAGCGATGAACTTATTAAAACCTAAAATAGATGCTGGGGACTACGCTATTCATTGAAAACCACTTGAGAGCATTAACCACACCATGGCCAAAGTCCAATGAATACAATCACAGAAAGACTAAAAATACGCAGCTCAATCAATAAAACCTTCCCTGTGTCGATATTGTTCTTTGTTTTGTTTTTTTACATAAGAACATAAACATTTGCATGTGTGTGTCTGTATGATCATGTGTATGTGTTATGGGTTTGTACTATATATGACATTTATATATGTATTTCTTAACCACAAAAGACTGAGGCTCAAAGTCGAGCTGCTAAGCTCTTTTGTTTGTTTTTTTTTTCAACTTGTTGCTGAAACAACTTTTCTTGGTTTCATTTACATTTTTCGTTTCTTATGATTATTATTTTTTTGTTGTTGAGTTGTTAACTGCGATATGCGGCTAGTTTTCATTATTGAGTTATCAAGATATTTAGTAAACGTTAAAAATATATTTACTATCTTTTGTATATTTCACTTGTTTCAGTCAATAAGCTGCGGCCATGCTGGGGTATCACCTTGAAAGGTTCAGTCGAAAAAACAAACCGAGCCCAGTACATCTTTT
>NW_026299408.1:15225-19107 GCF_001194135.2 Octopus bimaculoides
GTGTGTGTGTGTGTGTGTGTGTGTGTGTGTGTGTGTGTGTGTGTGTGTGTGTGTGTGTGTGTGTGTGTGACTTGCTTCTTTCAGTTACCATCTACCAAATCCATTCACAAGGATTTTGATCGGTCCGGAGCTATAGTAGCACAAAGTGTCACGCAGTGGGACTTCTGAACCACGGAGTCAGCCACGCCTGATGTCTCCAAAATTGAGAGGATCAGGAAATTACAGTTAAAAATTCATCAAAGTGCGAACGGCCTAAATAGCAACTATTTCGGTAACTTTTTCTTTTCCCGTGATATATATAAAATTCCTTGCCAGGTTCTAGGGCTGATAAAATTTACTCTTCCCTTCCCCCACAAACTTCGGCTTTCTATCATCCCTATCTTTTTAATACCCAAACTATGAATGTGTGTATGTGTGTATATGTATGAGTAATATATAAGTGTATATATATGTGTGAGTATATCAATGTATACACACACTACACATACGTGTGTGTGTATACATATAGTTTATTTTATGACGTACGTAGCACTTTTATTACGACGTAAGTGAAAGATTACGCAAGTTTTTCTGTGATGCTTCATATATCGATAATACATCCGGCACCGGATTTTTTTTATTTTTATATATTTCAAAGACATGGATTTTTATGAGGCAATCCTACTGCAGCCTTTTCAAATTTTTTATCATTAAAGCTAGGCTTGCTTAATGTTCTGCCTTTTTTTTAATTATTCTTTTAAATATATTATTACATTAAATACAGTTTACGACAGATATCTATTCAACTATTCCATAATTATACATATTAACAGTTTAATTGTTATGACTCTTAATATCAGTCTGAATATGAAGAATTTTTAGGATTAAGTTTTTCTTATGTATTACTATTTAATGGAATGGACAAAGACATATCGCGAACTGAATATTAACTTAATCAAGCACAAATTTTAAAAAAAGTATTTAGCGAGACGAAAACAGTTAAGTGGTTCTAACCGTAATATATCATCTGTGCAAGAACTACATAGGTAAAATACTTTGTTTGGGTTTTTGGGAGGGTTTTTGAATGAAGGTGTTAGCAGAATTAAAGAAGCCCCATACATTTTGCGAAAATCTTGCAAAACTAGCGGCCATTTATTTATATGTGAGATGATGATGCAATAATTTACAGTACACTCCGTTGTTAAGTGGTAAGGACCATAGTAGTTGTAGTGATAACTGATTATCCCACTCCTGCCAAGTAAAAAAACGGAGTATTCAGCTAGATGTGTCATCTGATGGAAAAATTACCCAACACATGGTTTATACGTGAGATACCTCGACAGAAAGGGACAAGAAAGAGGACATTTTCTGCAAATTATTTTCAGTTTCAACAACAGGAAATGATATTTTTTCTAATGGTAGATTCCTTTTCAGCATTCAAGAGGGATTGAGTGGGATTGATTGAGCCTTTCGCTGTAGACACTAACGTATTTGGAGTTCCTCAAGAGTTTGGGGTAAACAAAAATTAAAGTAAATAGGTCTTCGTCTTAAAGCTTTCTTCCCCCTTCCCCCTACCCTACCCCACCCCTTTAAACTGGACAGAATCATACATCTAATGTGACTGGAATTGAATTTGCTAATGACTGACATCGGCAAAGTTGCAAAATTTAAACTCAATATCTCTGAACAACAGAAAATTCAGTGAAATTTTTTTTGTTTACTATGTCATTACTCCAAGATCAGATTGTTATCACGCGGCAAAGTTCTACAGCAATTTTATGTCGCTAAGTTGTAAAACAAAATTTTTGAAATGAAAATAGAACTAATAATCATGCTTTAGCGGATACTTGAATTTATTTGCCTTATCGTTTGTTTTTTATCAATTATTTTTAGTTTATTTTTTGAGTGTGTGGTGGTGATGGTGGTGGGTCTGCATTGAATGACTTAAATGGCTACAAGGCCTATAATCAGACAATTATTGATTAAATGGAGAAAATAAATGAGAGTACAGAAAAGTGCAATTTTTTTAGCACCAACTAAGAAAATTGGTAACAAAATTCAATCCACTACGTTCCAACAGAAGAGGCTAATAAATACAACTGCATAGCGAATTCCATCTATTCAGTAACTGACATTAACAATTTGCCTGAGGAATTTGACAACATTATTAAATATCGAGAAGAGTTTATTGAAGTTCAAAATGATGTGACACCGATAATTTCAGTAGAAATGTCGAATCCAATCAGCTCATTCAAATTCAGTGTTAGTGAAAAAATAAAGTTGTTTTTTTTTTCTTTTTAATGGATTAAGTCTACAAAGGTGCTTTTTTTCAATTGCCAAAACAATATCTCTCTGAACCACTATTTCCAAACAATAACAAATATTGGTTTCAAATTTTGCACAAGGCCAGCAAGTTCGAGGTAGGGAGTAAGTCGATTACATCACTCCCAGTGATCAATTGATACACATTTTATTGACCCCCGAAAAGATGATAGGTAAAGTCGACCTCGGTGGAATTTGAACTCAGAAAGTAAAGATGAACGACATGTCTCTAAGCATTTTGTCCGGCGCAGTAATGTTTCTACCAGCTCGCCTTCTTTTTTATTTTCTTTCTTTCTTTTAAGTAGCCAGCAAGCCACTACAGAGAATCGAACTTTGTACCTCAAATTCCGGCTGAGTGTTCTGCACCATTAAGCCAAGATGACCCCTGACAGCAATAACAAATATTAAAGAAAACTACATGCCCAAGACACCGATTGTAAACGGAAATGCAATTCACTGCGGTGAAACTTAAGACTGGAAGCAATTTCTAATTTGTATAATCAAGGTCCTAAGAATCTTATATAATAAAGGTTGCATCTTAACATACAAATACATATATATAAACACATAAGTTTGTATAAACATGCATATGCATAATGTATAGCGTGAGATTGGTAGCCCTGTTCAATAGCCATCTTCACCGGCCACTTTCTTTTAAGCTTAATAAAACATATTCGTCAACAACACAAACACGGATAGAAAGTAGAAGCCCAATTCGGTCCGTACATCGGACGGACACGACACCCTCCACGCTATGCCACTGTGGACGATAGTAGACGATATAAGATATGTTTTTGTATGTGCGTGTGTGTGTGTGTGTGTGTGTGTGTGTGTGTGTGTGTGTGTGTGTGTGTGTGTGTGTGTGTGTATCTACACATAAACGTACAGAGGACCTTGTATATTATTACATGCAGAAACACAGGATATTTATTTGATTATTTTTTTACAAGTTTCAGTTGTTTTAACTGCGACTATGTTGAGAGAGCCAAATATATATTTTTTTCTGTTCACAACTATGTCGAACGCACGGCTAAGTTACGGGCGTAAGGATAAATAAAGAATAAATACATATTCACATACACACAAATAATGAGTCACATTCGTACATTCTGCCCGTCCAATTTTACACAGTGTTTGTATCGAACTGAAGATTTGATACATAAAAAAAAGCCCACTTGTCCAACATGCCAAATTGTGGTATTGAAAGCAACATTGTGACAAACATCTTAATCAATATCAAGCTTGCACGCATTACATATTAGAGGTGCGCACACACAAACACACAGGTTTATATACTTATTCGCAGCTATCACCATACAAATTCCACTTATGAGTTTACTCAATCAGGAGTTGCAATTGGAAAGACACGTAGGTAGCAAAGAATTGAATCGCAATCACGAACACGTGGTACACCAACGATTATAAATGTGTGTGTATGTGTATGTATTCACATATATATCTATACAAACACGCACACATACAAAATACGAACATGTGCATAGACAATCATGTGTGTGTGTGTGTGTGTGTGTGTGTGTGTGTGTGTGTGTGTGCATGTATATATATATATATATATATATA
>NW_026299408.1:19833-20285 GCF_001194135.2 Octopus bimaculoides
ATATATATATATATATATATACATATATACATATGTATGTATGTATATTGTCTGTGATTGTTTTCTTGGGAATATTACTATTCTCTCGTGAATTTTGATATAAAATTGATATACATAGACTATACTGTTATAAATATACAAATATATGTGTATGCATGTAAAACACACAAGTATGCACTTTCATTTCCTTGTGTATATGCATGCATATATATATGCACATAAAAGTAGTGTATGTATATGTATTCATATAAATGTACGTGTGTGTGTGTATGTGTTTACTAAAAGATACACATCTCATCGGATCTGAAGATGTGCATATATATATGCGCTCAAAATTATACCTTATATAAAGATGTATGTATATATGTGGATGTATATATATATACACATATAATTAAATATATCTATAAACGTTTCTACGTATGTATATATATATATATATATATATATAT
>NW_026299409.1:0-525 GCF_001194135.2 Octopus bimaculoides
ATATATATATATATATATATATATATATATATATATACTTATATATTTATGTATAATATATTTAATATATATATAATATATTTGTAAATAATATATATATAATACATACATGTATATATATATAATACATATATTTATACATGTATATTTATATATATATATATATATATGTGTGTGTGTGTGTGTGTGTGTGTGTGTGTGTGTGTGTGTTTATATGCATATATATGTATATATATATGTGTGTATATATATATGCATGTATATATATATATATATACATATATATACATACATGTATATATATATATATATGTATGTATGTATGTATGTATGTACGTATGTATGTATGTATTGGAACAGCAGATCTGGAATCAATAAAACTATAAATATTATCGTATAATTGCATATAACTATTGCGTTGAAGGACTGTCTCGGGTGTATAAATTCGAAGGCTGTACAATTATTGAATTCCCTGTAATGTCCACTGATGTTGGTTCATATCCCACGGACAGCCTTCGACACTTT
>NW_026299410.1:0-528 GCF_001194135.2 Octopus bimaculoides
CACATAAAAAATCTTGCAAACCAAATCCAAAAACGAAATATATATATATTCGTCGTCTCACCTGAAAGGTTCAGCGTCTTGACGTATAGGAAAGGTTTTAAGACTTTTGGAGACAGTCCCCTTAAGTATGAAGACCTAAAGCACTGGTTTGAAAGGGGCTGTCATCAGGGAGGTGTGAAATGTGTGACGGTGTATCCCTTTCCAAGAGTCAATATTTCAACCATCAGGGGGTCAGGAAGCACCAGTTGGGAACCCCTGTTCTAGACTAAGTGATTCAACTTGTGTGGTGAGTGAAAGGCCTTGCAAGTCAATTTCATTTCTTAGGGATCATATGGCAGTTCTTAGGGGTCATATGGCAGTTCTTACGGATCATATCTCACAAAGTGATCCAATCAAAGGAGAGGGAGTTAGGAATTTCGTTTGTCACCCATGCTTACAAAGCATGTAAATGTTTAATAGGATTGTATTGTCATCTGGGAGGTCACAGATGGAATGTCAGAAATGCTATTGACAGCCCTGAAGGTCAGA
>NW_026299411.1:0-203 GCF_001194135.2 Octopus bimaculoides
GTTAGATCAGGTTATGAAAGTCACGGAGAGGGTCATAGCCCAACTAATTACGGAGCGAATCAATTTAGATGTGATGCAGTTTGGGGTCGTGCCAGGTAAAGCACCACTGATGCCATTGTAGTAACGCCGTACGCATGCGTAGAATTAAACAACCAAGCGTTTCCCGCTCAATTCACTCTCTTTCTCGCTGGCCAGCGATTGAG
>NW_026299412.1:0-230 GCF_001194135.2 Octopus bimaculoides
GCACCTTATTCTTAGTTTCCAAAAACAATTTCAACAGTGACACACACACACACACACACCAATACACACTCGCACATACACACAAATGAAAGGCAATGAATGTGTGTGTATGTGCATGCTGTTCACTGACAAAACTTCGTGCTGCATCACTTTTGTGAAGTTTCATCAGTGAACAGGTCACGGTTTCAAAGCAAGGAAAATATTTTGATACAAATAAAGTTTTAATGTTG
>NW_026299413.1:0-212 GCF_001194135.2 Octopus bimaculoides
TAAAAATCAACACGGATTTTAAAGGTTATTGCATTACGCACGTTTCATGCTCCTCAATTTATTTAAGTAATGCGAGCATTGCATTAAATGTAAAATGCAGAGCAATCTTCAACTGCACAAGGATACAGAAAATTTACTGAAAGTTCCATTTCAGCAGAATGGACATATTAGTGTTATGACAACATTTAAACAATCTAAGTGGGAAAGAGGAA
>NW_026299414.1:0-433 GCF_001194135.2 Octopus bimaculoides
TTTTTTTATATATATACATCAAATGGTTATGGGGGTTCCTACGAGCAAAATAGGAATCAATGGGACCATTGGTCAAAATGGTTGAGAACCACTGCATTAGACCATTAGGCCATGCTCCTTCACAGATAGAGGAAAAATTAAATAAGAGGGAAAAATACAAAATCGTTGAATAATGAACAACGTTTACATCTCCTCAGCTACGCGCGAACAAGTCGCTCTACAAAGCAATAGATAAGTACCCGGATATCAACAGACTGAATTGTCTGATCTTAGAAACTTACTTTGATTGTAATACACTCAGATCTTCAGTTGAATCTCGACTCCGAAAATGGTAAGACAATATAAAGTAGAGTATGTAAACTAAAGAAGAAAAATACTTAACGAAATAATACAAGGGACAGGTTCAACACGGAATAGAAAACAGAATCTAAAT
>NW_026299415.1:0-258 GCF_001194135.2 Octopus bimaculoides
ATATATATATATATATATATATATATATATATATACATGTATGTTTAATGAATATAATATATATCTATCTATATATATACAATGTATATATGTGCATAATAATTATAATATACATGTATTCTTATATGTAATATAAATACACACACTCACATATAGATACACATAAACATATAATAAATTATAGACAAAGTGTTATATATATTATACCTATATATAAATTATATACGTATATGTATGTATGTATGTATGTATGTATGT
>NW_026299416.1:0-386 GCF_001194135.2 Octopus bimaculoides
ATAATAATAATAATAATAATAATAATAATAATAACAAGAACACTCAGAGAACGGAAACCTTCACCAAAGCAACACCAACGTTTTCTTAACGTTTAGCCTGAGACGATTTTTAAAATGTAAATATCTGAAATTAACTCGACCGCTCTCAAAATTTTAGTGAAAAAAAAACAGGAAAAATTATCCTTTGTGCGGTACTGGATCGATCCTAAAATCTAAACAGTTCTTGCTGGTCACGAGGCCAAACATCTCTGAAAGTTTCTTAAGATATATTTTTCATGGCCTAACAAACAAACAAACACGACTGGAAACAATACCTCGCCTTCGTTAAGGCGGAGGTGATAATAATAATAATAATAATAATAATTGAAGAGGTAACCCAGACACTG
>NW_026299417.1:0-491 GCF_001194135.2 Octopus bimaculoides
AAAGCATCCTTAATTTTCGACCAAGTATGTTCTATTGTGTTGCCTTGCATACTTTTTACTTGCATTGATTTGCATGATAATGATTTTCTGTATTTTATTTGGGTGTCTTTGTGTTTTAGTAAATCAACATTGTATTTTCGTTGAACCTTACATTCCTCTTTTAAAGACCTTAACTTCAGTTGTAGTTTGCCAAATAGTAGGTGGTGGTCGGAGGCTGCGTCAGCCCCTCTTTTTACCCTAATGTCTAACAGTGATCAATCTGATTTTGCGTTTTCAGATCTGGCGATATCCATGTAGCTTTGTGCGGAAATAAGGTTCCTCCAATGACCAACTCGTTATTTGCGCAAAAATCGGCAAATAATGGGAAGCTATGACATAAAGCAGGATTAATTAAAAAAACAATGTGAATAAATGAGCATTACACTTGACAGAATAATTTGGATGCTAAAGGATTATATCAATTAATATATCTCTCATATACCCTTATATTT
>NW_026299418.1:0-271 GCF_001194135.2 Octopus bimaculoides
GAAAATATTGTAGCAAATACCTATTCTTAGATCCCTGCTTATTGTGGTGTATAATAAGGGCATTGCTCCTATATCTATCTGTTTGGGATCTCCTGATCAAGGCAGAAATTTCATCTGTACTATTATGCGTACGTACAGACAAGAAACATTGTAAAAATGCCTTGGGAAAGACAGTTAGAATGCATTTATTTATTTATTTATTTATTTATTTATTTACTTATTTATTCAAACGTATATATATATATATATATATATATATATATATATATAT
>NW_026299419.1:0-215 GCF_001194135.2 Octopus bimaculoides
ATGTGCACATGTATGTAGGTAAATGGATGGGCTGTTATGTAGATGTATATATGTGTGTGTGTGTGTGTGTATATACGTATATGTATGTGCACAGGTGTGTAGGTAAATGGATATGAATGTAAACAGATAGACATACAGACAGATAGATACATAGGTAGTATGAACAGACAAGCACACATACATACATATGCAAATGAAGACAGAAACATGTGTCC
>NW_026299420.1:0-211 GCF_001194135.2 Octopus bimaculoides
AAGGTCAAATTCAACTCTCAATTCAAGTTAAATAAGTAAATTACCTTACATATCCTCAGGGTAAAAAGTAAAAAGTGAACACCAAAAAAACAAAACAAAAATTTATAATCTCTAAGCCTGATCCATATTCAAATTCCTCCTTAAATAAAAGTCCGTCTAAAGGAGAAAACCCTAATAATATTATTAATTATAAACAATCAAGTAATACAAA
>NW_026299421.1:0-760 GCF_001194135.2 Octopus bimaculoides
ACACACACACACACACACACACACACACACACACTCACACGCACACAAACTTAATCATCAGCTTTTAAAGAAGTGAATTCAATGATTAATTTTAATTCAGAAAAATAACATTTTGGGTTTGCGACACTCATATCTTTATCATGGTCGATAATCGGCAAAAAAATGTGTTAACTAAACTATAAATAGAAACTAGATCACGAAGCCATTTCTTAAATTCACCCCACTCGCAAACACAACCACCCAGACCAGCACTATATCACGATGCTCGGTATACAGTGCAAATTTATATAGTTTCTCACCCTCTCCTTTTAAGGATATTTTATAACGATAAGGCTGGGGAAGATACAGTTAACTACAAAGATAACATGAAATGACGTCAATTAATAAAAATCATTAAAGAAAATTCTTTAGAAGACGCCGTTAAAAGTGCTATCCAGTCAGGTTTATTTAATATCCAGTCAGGTTTATTTAATTTTGCTATACATAAGTGGCTGCCCCATATGAGCAAGATACGTCTGAGAAATTCCCAGATACATCCGCAGGCTATTTTTCATAAATAGTTTGTTCTCCCCGAATACCTCATATCCATAAAAAATTCCTTCTCATTCATTCACCTTAGTTAGTTTCACACATCACCACTTTTAACAGCTATTTACATAAGTCAATGGCTCATTATCATACAAGTGGGATGTGATGTGTGAGCCAGTTTAATATGTGTGTGTGTGTGTGTGTGTGTGTGTGTGTGTGTGTGTTTCTGTGC
>NW_026299422.1:0-102 GCF_001194135.2 Octopus bimaculoides
TTAAAATTTCATCAACATCAAAAATATATGAATTTTCATGGGGGTTATGCATAGAATATAAATTCCAAATTTCATAAAGATCCATTCAGTACTTTTGACGTA
>NW_026299422.1:112-218 GCF_001194135.2 Octopus bimaculoides
GTTTTGGATAAGAAAACAAATGACTAATGTGTGTGTTTATGTGCATGTGTGTGTTTATGTGCATGTGTGTGTGTATGGGTGTATATATGTATAGATATCTGTATGC
>NW_026299422.1:474-590 GCF_001194135.2 Octopus bimaculoides
ACATCTATATGTATACATATACATCTCTCTCTCTCTCTCTATATATATATGTATATATACATCTACATATATATATATACATGTATATATATACATGTATATGGATACATTTGTGC
>NW_026299423.1:0-737 GCF_001194135.2 Octopus bimaculoides
TACGCACGTATATTTATATTGCAATTACATAGATTCATGACTGAAAAGATATATATACATGTTTACTTAAGCATACACATAGACAGACAAATAGACATGTAGATAGATACATAGATAAGTAAATAGATGAATAGAGAGATGCATATATATAATAAAATTTATAATTAAAATTACGATTAAGAGATACCACCATGCTTGAAATAGCAGCCAAAACTTGACTCTGAAACCACATTACATGTTCATACAGCACCAGGAGAGAAGACAAAGAGACAAAATAAACTAGGAAAAAATTACTGGATAATTCCAGATCCCGGATTTCTGGCTCTGCATAAGAAATGCTCTGCCTTCATCAGTGGAATATACTTAGATAGCACATGTAAGTATTCGTATGTTGTATATATATATATATATATATATATATATTTGTATTTATGTGTTATCTGAGTATATTCCACTGATGAAGGCAGAACATTTCTTATGCAAAGCCAGATATGCGGGATTTGGAATTATCCAGTAATATTTTTACTAGTTTATTTTGTCGCTTTGTCTTCTCTCTTGGTGTTGTATGAACATTTAATGTGGTTTTAGAGTCAAGTTTTGGCTGGTATTTCAAGCATGAAACCGTTAATTATAATTTTAATTATAATTTAATAATAATTGTTACCTTTCGAGGTTCTTATTCCCATGCTGGCCACCTGATAGGATCGGTATTTTGCATAAAGATCTTATGTATATAT
>NW_026299424.1:0-252 GCF_001194135.2 Octopus bimaculoides
TGCAGGTATTGGTAGTTCAAATCAGAGGTGCAATCTGTGTGGGTGTTTTTCAGAATATTGTCTGGTTTAAAAAGTCACATCAGACGCCATGAAGGGGCTAAGATGTAGGTACAGGAGGTGGTCAAACTCTGTGTAAGGAGTAACAATTTGACCTGAAGAGTGACTGATTTGGGGAGTAAAATGATCTTCCCGTTCTAATGAGCTTGGATAGAATTTACTTATGATTTTATATAGTCCTATTTCAGCCATGAA
>NW_026299425.1:0-342 GCF_001194135.2 Octopus bimaculoides
TGTGTGTGTGTGTGTGTGTGTATGTATATTTATTTCTAAACAAAAATAAACGCAGGAAAATAGACTTGCACATTTATATGATGTAGAGTCACGCAGCTAAAAATAAGAAATGACAATAATAAAAATTAGCAACAACAACATCAATGAGAAGAAAAGAAGGGGGAAGAAGAAAAAGAATATGTATGATAATAACAGCAACGAAAAGAGCAAGAGCAGTAACAACACCAATAATAAAAAATAATAGTAATGATAATAATAATGATGGTGATGTTGCTGCGGTTGATAATAATGATAATAATGACAGTAATAGTAATAATAATAATAATAATAATAATAATAATA
>NW_026299426.1:0-382 GCF_001194135.2 Octopus bimaculoides
ATTAAAAGTCCATTCAAATAATTTCAAGCCACGGAGACTAGCATACAAGTTAAATCCAGTATAAAATAATGTAATCGTGAATTAAGAGATTGTAGAGAACAAAATGATTGTGAATCCCAATACTTAATCTGGGAAAATCATGAAAAACAGAAAAGGTGAGAAGCATTGAGAACCGAAAAAAGAAAGTGATATAAATTGAACAGTATTGGAAAAACACGAGAAAATTATTCTCAAGAATCAGGGAAATAACCCTAAAATTGGGAACACAAACATACGACTGTATATGAAGCATTACTTAAATATTAGTAACGTCCTTAGTTTGAATACAAATTATAAATTAGGTAACGCAATAATTAGGTAATGCAATAAATTAGGTAACGCA
>NW_026299427.1:0-363 GCF_001194135.2 Octopus bimaculoides
TTACATTGCTACACTTTTAATAAACCACCTCTGATGTCTGACGTTTGGTGGATGAGGTAGATTCATGTTGCTGTCATCAACTGTGTCGCTTGTCTTTTGTTGTTTTGAACAAAGCCGACATCCACCCTATTGAGGTCTCTCAGGCTTTGTTGGAGGGTATTGAAGAGATGTGGGTCTAAGCTATTCCAGTATCTGGTTCTTTATCCTAATGGCAATATTGGGACTTTTGGTACAATGCGTAGCGCTCGGTCCTGCTGATTATGTAACTGACAATGCCAAAGTTTGGCACAATTTTTCTAGGATTTTCCAGATGGCTAGATATATAGATTGATAGATAGATAGATAGATAGATAGATAGATAGA
>NW_026299428.1:0-1092 GCF_001194135.2 Octopus bimaculoides
GGACCTGTGCTTTGTATGGCAGTGAAATTTCATTTTTTAAGAATAAAAAAATATTTTAAAAAAAAATTATCTTCGTTAAAAGACCGCTTGCTTCAAATCTTCCACCAGTTCTGTTGCCTAATTCCATCGATGTTATTGGATTAGATATGTTTTTGTATAGGGAGCCCGGTGTAGCACATCCATGTTGTTATTCAGCCCGGTGCTGCTCTCTTATTATTATTATTATTATTATTATTATTAGTAGTAGTAGTAGTAGTAGTAGTAGTAGTAGTGTTCCTTTATAGCCAAGTAAGATGTGAGTTTCATTGCGCCCAAGAAATTTTCAGCTATCGTTGAAAGATTTCCCAATTGGCTAATATTTGCGATTACATTTTCAGCCTCTTTTAGATCTAACTAACTATAACCATAAGGGGCTAGTTGATTTCTTTTTCTTTTACTCTTTTATTTCCCCCCCCCCCCATTTTTTACTTGCATTCTGAAAAAGTACTTTGAAAGCTTTGTCCAAAAAAGCTTTTTAAAAATATTGAACTAAAAGTTGATATCTTTGCTTGTCACTCGCAGAAAGTGGTGAGCGTGAGTTGACGCATGCAACCAAAGTTGTTTTCCCACTCCAAGTCCGTCATTGAACAGCAATTGTTTTCACTCACTACCAGTCAGCAAACATCCATGTGCTTTAATGCACAAAAGACATTTTTCTGAATACGTGCTGCGAAGATTGGGGTACACTTAATATGCCTATTCATCATTAAAGCTATCAATTATAGCACCGCTATGTTTTGTTTTACTGTTTATTATAATAGCTCAAAACTTGATCAACTTCACAAAATCATAATCTTATATAATAAATATGTTTAGCGCCTTTTAGCTATTCGTAAAATTTCTACTTACCTTGATAACACATTCCAGATAAACTAGTTTCTTAAGGTTGGTCAGTGTCGGTTCTTCAGTTTCACCTTGAATAAGAAATATATTTTGTATTGACAAACAGAGAAAAATTTTAAAGCAACAACATCATCATCATCATCATCATCATCGCCGTCGTCATCATTAATAATCCCTAAAGTAACAAATCGGAGATTATTCTAAGTTCTG
>NW_026299429.1:0-206 GCF_001194135.2 Octopus bimaculoides
AGATAGATAGATAGATAGATAGATAGATAGATATGTGTGTGTGTATGTATTGATATATGTATATATCTATATGTTTGTGTGTTTGAGTATATAGATATATAGAATGAGCATATATAGACACACACACGTATACATGTATAAAATAATACACGTATGTATGTATGAACAAGTCTTTGTATGCATGCACGTGTGTGTGTGTGTGTGTC
>NW_026299429.1:216-408 GCF_001194135.2 Octopus bimaculoides
ATGTATGAACAAGTCTTTGTATGCATGCACGTGTGTGTGTGTGTGTGTCTTCTGATATAAATTTTGTTTCAAATTCCATTGATGCTTGTTGGTGTGTTGTGGAGAACCTTTCACAGAGCTAATATAAACCTCCACGCATGCACATCATACATACATACATACATACACATATACATATATATATATATATAT
>NW_026299429.1:418-541 GCF_001194135.2 Octopus bimaculoides
TATATATATATATATATACATATATATACATATATATATGCATAAATATATATATATACATATATATATACACATATATATACATGCATACATACATGCATATGTACACACACACACACACAC
>NW_026299429.1:563-751 GCF_001194135.2 Octopus bimaculoides
ATATATATATATATACATATAATTATGCATAAATATATACACACACATATACATACATGCATACATACATATATATTATAGGTGCTACAAGTTGTCACAAGCAGATGCAAATGTAAGCTACCTACTCAAATATTGATAAGAAAAACAACTGCAACAATAGTAATGATGATGATGATGATGATGATGAT
>NW_026299430.1:0-241 GCF_001194135.2 Octopus bimaculoides
TATATATATATATATACACATATATATATACGTAGATACATACACACATACATATCTACATATTTGCATGTATGTATGTAATTATGAGGGGTGTATATCTCATAATTTCAAAAGTAGCAATATGCGTGTGGCTAATATACAGGAATATATGATATTACTCATTGTTGCAAGAGTGTAAATACTCTGATGTATATATATATATATACATACATGTATACGTGCGTATATATATATATATATA
>NW_026299431.1:0-361 GCF_001194135.2 Octopus bimaculoides
GGCTCTTCTCCCCCACCCGATATGGTCCAATCAAGAGTTTTGATGGCACACATGGTGTATAAGAGAATTTGACGTAGCTGCCTTAAACTGCGTCTCATTACGAGCCATTGGTTCGTCTGGTATCGTGGAGAGGAAAGCGTCAAGTTTTGTCTTGAAGACCTCCGCATCCATGTCCTGCATGTCTCTCAAATGTTTTGGCATGACATTGAAGAGCTGAGGTCCTCTGAAACCGAGACTGCTGCAGTATCTCGTTCTTATGTGAGATGCAATGGACGGCACCTTTGGCACCATGCAGTGGCGAACCGTGCGAACATTCTTGTAGTACTTGATGCCAAAGTTTGGCACCAGTCCTTCCAGTATT
>NW_026299432.1:0-269 GCF_001194135.2 Octopus bimaculoides
GAACTATTGAGAAATATGCAGTTACTCTATCCAGATTACAAGTTCAGGTTAATACCTGTAACTATTGGGCCACTGGGATATGTAACACACTGCCTAAATACCAATCTTGAGAAATTAGGCTTCTCAAAACCAGAAAGGAGAAAGTTAATTGAAATACTACAAATCCAATCCATCACTGGAACTGTAAAATTCTGTAAAACTTTCCAGAAGTTTACAATGCTATATTTAAGAGATGAGGAATTATGTACATTATTTACATTCGACGGATA
>NW_026299433.1:0-448 GCF_001194135.2 Octopus bimaculoides
GATAGATAGATAGATAGATAGATAGATAGATAGATAGATAGATAGGGAACGAAAACTGAATTTAAGAATAAAAACATAAGCAATAAAAGTCAAATGGACATACTCTATGAATTTATTAGTTTGACGGTCGATGGAATTTTTAGGTGGAAAATTAAATGTAAAAATAGATAGATAGATAGATAGATAGATAGATAGATAGATAAAGATAGATTATTATCTTCGTCACTAGACTATGAATAATTGTTTAACAAAATTGTTTATATGCATGATTGTACATGCGTATAAAATAAATATGTTGATGTTTGCTTTGTAATTAGCTGAACACGGACATACATTTCACACGCATAGACACACCCTCGCAGACGCACACACAAACATATGTATTGACATAAATGTATATATTCATATGTACACACACACTCATATATATATATATATTTATATATAT
>NW_026299434.1:0-348 GCF_001194135.2 Octopus bimaculoides
GGAACCTGTTGAGAAGATGTAGGCTGAGAAATTCATTCACCGACCACAAGAAGTTGCAACTGATTCGTAAAAAAAAAACAGGAGAAAGCATTCTCAAAAAAGATCTTTTGAGATTACTGCCTGAAACTTGAGATGAAATTCCTCAAGAGAATATCGTCATCTGATAAGTATAAATTCCAGTAGGGTCTTTGCATTGAAAAATGCAACGGGCATGTCTACTAAATATTAGATATTCGCATCATAATAGTTCATAAATAATTTGAAAGCATGATTGTGGATTTAAATATATTTTAACGCTTATAAGGGTGTATATTTGCTTCTGTCATGTACGTATGTAAGTGTATATAC
>NW_026299435.1:0-238 GCF_001194135.2 Octopus bimaculoides
TCTCTATTTCTGGCAAGGATGTAGTCGATTTGGCTAGAGTGTCTGCCGGACTGGTATGTGACTAGGTGACAGGCAGGTTTCCTGAAGTTGGTATTGCAAACCATATGATCGGTAGCATCACAGAACTCCAGCAGTCTGGTTCCTTCCCCGTTGCGGGAACCGAAGCCATAGCCTCCATGTATGCCATAGTAGCCTCCAGCACGACGTCCGACATGACCATTGAAGTCACCAGCCACAA
>NW_026299436.1:0-415 GCF_001194135.2 Octopus bimaculoides
TACACACACACACATGCACACATACACACAACCACTCACATGTATAGACTCACTTAAATATCAATCTACTGAGTGTAGGCTAATCTCTCTGGTTATACACTTCCCATTAATAAATTTCTCTCAGTTCATTCTCCTCCTCATCCTTCTCCTCCTCATCCTCATCACTCTACGTTTATCTCTTTCTTTCTGTTTTCTCGTACTCTCTCTCTTTCTCCCTCTACTTCAATAAATTTCCAACATTGTGCATTAGTGTGTTATTACAAATTATCCCTAAATTAACTGTTAATGGAATGCCGTACACACCCACCCCAATTTACGCATACCCCACAATCAACATATATTTCTCCCAATTATGAAACATGTTCACACCTTATCTTCTCTCTTCAGCTTCATTACTTTTGTTCCCCCTCCCTTC
>NW_026299437.1:0-508 GCF_001194135.2 Octopus bimaculoides
CATGTTTATAATATATATTCACACAACCAGGGTCATACAGACACATAGACGCATATATGCACCCACATAAACACGCATATATACACAAGCATATGTAGCGAAGATTTTCACACACGGCAACCGAACATCACTTGCAGTCATTTGAATAGCGATGCTACAAACAACGACACGTACGCACAGACACAGACACAAGACTGCATGTTCTATACTCATAAATATACATGCATATCTTGGCGTATATATATAACTATATATACGAAAGTATGCTTCTATAAGTATGAATGCATGCCTGTATGTACATATATGTGTGTGTGCATACAGCTGTATGTATATGCACAGATGCACATAGGTATTTACACACAGGCAAACATATATATACTTGTATCACTTCCTCTCCTGCATCATTTCATACATAGCTATCAGTCTCTGAAAATAAAGCAATCTATCTATCTTCCTTTCTCAGTACTTATCTGTCTCTCTTCATATATATATATATATATATATATAT
>NW_026299437.1:1621-1988 GCF_001194135.2 Octopus bimaculoides
ATATATATATATACTTACATACATATATATATGTCTGGGTATACATACGCATGCATATATATGTATGTGTATATATATATACACACACACGCGCGCATGTATGATTGTGTGTATCCCCATACATATGTATGAAAATATGATTAGCGTGTATATGTTTCTATTATGTCATGGCCACATGTATGAGTGCATATATGTGCATATATGCACACATACACACGCATGTAGTTATGACACAAGAGAAACATGTACATTTATGCATATGTAAGCATTCATAGATGCATACAAATGTTTATTGTGATATCCGTGGGGCAGCTGATGATGGAGGTACGTTGAATTGTCAGTATGGCTGTTATTATATTTGCGGAGT
>NW_026299438.1:0-637 GCF_001194135.2 Octopus bimaculoides
TGTATGTATGTATGTATGTATGTATGTATGTACGCGCATGTATGTATGTGTGTATGCATACATATATGTATGTATACATCTATGTATGCATGTATGTGTGTATGTATGTATATATGCATGTATATGTGTGTATGTATGTATATATGCATGTATATGTGTGTATGCATGTATGTATGCATGCTTGTATGCGTATGTCTGTATCCATGTACGTATGTATGTATGTATATATATGTATGTTTGCATCTATGTATGCACATATCTATGTATGTATGTGCATACAACAGTGTGTATGTAAATATGTATGTACATATCTTTATAATAGATCACTGTCACGCGTGTACCTGTGTATTACATGCGTGTGCGTGCGCGTGTGTGCGTGCGCGCGTGTGTGTGTGTGTGTGTGTGTCTTTGCACGCGTGTGTCACACTATGTGTGCTTATAACAAACCACCGGAGCGTAAATTCACCACATATCGCAACTCATCAATGATAGATCACCGAAAGTCAGTCGCCACCTACCCCGCCCCCACCATGACCACCACCACCACCACCATCATCATTATTACCATTACCATAATCACCACTACCACCAACAACAACAACAACAACACCATCATCACCATCACCATCACCACCAT
>NW_026299439.1:0-229 GCF_001194135.2 Octopus bimaculoides
ATTATTTGTATATTCTCCCATATATATATATAAATATATATATATATATACATACAAACATATAAATATACATACACATATACATACATACACATATATATATATATGTATACATACATATATATATGCATACATATAAATATATACATATATGCATACATACATATATATATATATTCATATATATATACGTATACATACATACATATATATATATATATATATATAT
>NW_026299440.1:0-537 GCF_001194135.2 Octopus bimaculoides
GTCTTTGCGTTCTTTAATAATTTACGTAAAAATAGTTTAATATAGGGGCTTCATGTGGACATAAATATCTAGAAAGAAGCACATAATGCATGGAATGACAAAAGAAAGTATTCTGCACGAAAATGTAGAGAGCGGCCATTTGTATGACATTCGGTGCAAAGTGGGCACCACTAAGGTTGGGAATCAACTTTCTAAAATGCATACAATCATGCATGCATGTATGTATGCATGTATGTATGTATGTATGTATGTATGTATGTATGTATGCATGTACGTATATATATATATATATATATATATATATATATATATATACACACATATAAATATGCTCACACACACACACACACAGACGTGTGTGTTTATGAGTTCCTTTGGAAATAAAGAGAGACAAATGGATGGAAGAGCCATATATATGCTTTTAAATATATACAAACATATATATATTTTAACTATATATATATGTATGTATGTGTGTATATGGACATATGCGTGCACAGAGAGCTAAGGTATTTGAAGGCACAATAATGCTCACAG
>NW_026299441.1:0-206 GCF_001194135.2 Octopus bimaculoides
AATTACACAGATGTGTAGAATGATCCGGTGGTGTTGCTTGGCTTTGTATTTTTTCCATAGCTCCCATGGTTATCGAGACAATCTACTATAATAATACTCTTGTGTTTATGATTGAGAAAGGAAGGGGTGATAGATGAATAAGGATGGAAGGGTGACGTTATACTTGGTAGTGGGATGATGAAAATTGTACGCTGAAAAAATAAATC
>NW_026299442.1:0-469 GCF_001194135.2 Octopus bimaculoides
GATGGTGATAAACCTGTGGAAGGTGGGGGTGAGGCAATAAAGTTGAAGAGATTAGTATATATTTGTGTATGTGTTTGAGGTGCGTGTCTCTGTGTACGTGGTGTGTGAACTTGAGCGATTGTGTGTATAAGTGTAGATGTTGTGTATGTACTCGCCTGTGTAAATAACTTCGTAGTGTGTGCGTGTTTGTGTGTGTGTTTGTGTATTTCTGCGTACGTATACATATATACGTATATGTGTGTATATATGTGTGTATGTATGCATGTATGTATATGTTTGTTGATATAAGCCCTCTCTGTTTTGCTTTTTTATTATGGACATTTGCCAAGATAAACAGTGTAAGCACATTAAATTAATGCTAATCGATAGCATCAACACTATCAGCCCCACCACCATCATCATCATCATTATCACCCCCGCCACCAACATCATTACAACCATCATAACTACCATCGCCATCGCCGCAACC
>NW_026299443.1:0-558 GCF_001194135.2 Octopus bimaculoides
TATATATAGGTATGCATGTATGTGTGTGTTTGTGTGTAGATATGAGAAGTTGATTTTGTGATGTTGTGAGGTGTAACTCGGTGCAACTCAGTGGGATCCTGCTCCGCAGTATATTGGTATAAGTGTCTTAGAATATTGTCTCTGCTCTACGAATAATTTTTGACAGAAATTTGACATGGTCTTTGAAAAATACTTCACATTTTTGTATAGTCACACACACATACACACACAAGCACGCATACACACAGAGACACACACACATACTTAGGCACACACAAACAGGCACACACATATCTGTATATATACACAGACATGCATTTGCACACACACATTTATACAAATCCTATTATCGTCGTACATAGTACAGATATGTATTTATGAGATGTTTGTATAAAGTATGTACGTTATACAACTGTTTATATATATATATATATATATATACACAGACACACACTCATACACAAAGAGGTACAATATTACAATATTGGTTAAATATTGTCCCATATGTGTTCTCGCTCTTACCTTTGCTTGAAAATACCTTCACATACCATTTATATA
>NW_026299443.1:1835-2141 GCF_001194135.2 Octopus bimaculoides
CAAATCATCCCCCCCCAAAAGCTCTACTTTGTAATTTGTCCATTTTCTGTATTTAGCCCTGTGTGGCTATAATAAAAAGAGATAGATAGATAGATAGATAAATAGATAGATAGATAGATAGATAGATAGATAGATAGATAATATAAATGAGTAACAAATGAATTGACACCTGTACATCTTGTTACTCATATTTTATACACCTACCCTGGGATCTAAACCCCGGAAATATTATAGAAAGTATTTTTATGTAAAGTACATTTCTAAACAACTATGAGCGGATCTCTTCACTAAGTTGGATCTTGCTAT
>NW_026299444.1:0-462 GCF_001194135.2 Octopus bimaculoides
TATATATATATATATATATATGCATATATATATATATATGCACATGTGTGTGGGTGTATAAGAATAATGTATATGCTTATATAAGTATATGCATATGCATTTATAAGTATGTTCTATAAAACATTGATTACCACATATTTTCTGCTGTTTGCTTTATATATACATACATATCAATCCATCTGCCTATCGACTTGTAATATCTCTCTATCTATCTATCTATCTATCTGTCTGTCTGTCTATCTATCTATCTATCTATCTATCTATCTGTCGCTTTTTTTTCTTTTCTCGATCCCTTTTGATCGAACACCCCCTTTTTTCCTTCCTATGATCCTTTTTGATCGACCCCCCCCCTACATCCTCTTTTTTTTTTTTTTCGATCCCTTTTGATCGACACCACCAATTTTTATTTCCTTCCTTCCCCCTCCCAAAAAGAAAAGCTCTACATTGTATTTGTCCCATCTT
>NW_026299444.1:994-2151 GCF_001194135.2 Octopus bimaculoides
ATAACCCTATGAACAAGAAAAAAAAATAAAACAAAAAGGCAAAAGAGAGTCACTTACTGTTATAGTTTCTTCAATGAGAATATTGACCAAGGTTACCGTGGTCTTTTCCGTAGGCTTTTCCTTCCACGGCTAAACCTAAACTGTCCTCCCCTCTTTTTACACGAGAACATTACTGTGTGATACACGATCCCTATTGATCGGCCTTTCCTTGTTTTCTTCTTTTTTTTTTTTTTCGATCCCTTTTGATCGACACCACCAATTTTTATTTCCTTCCTTCCCCCTCCCAAAAAGAAAAGCTCTACATTGTATTTGTCCCATCTTCGTTGAGCCCTGTGTGGCTAATAAAAGAAATGTATCTACCTATTTCTCTATCTATCTATCTATCTCTCTATCTATGTACCTATCTCTCTATCTATCTGTCTGTCTACCTATTTATCTATCTATATATCTATCTATCTTCCTGTCTGTCTATCTATCTATCTATCTATCTATTTATCTATCTGTCTGTCTGTCTGCCTGTTTCCCTGCCTATTTGTTTGGGGCTTATCCATCTATCTACCAATCCATTTCTGTCTGTCCACCTCTCTGTCTATCTATTTATATATCTTCCTTCCTGTTTGTCTATCTATCTACCTCTCAATCTCTCTGTCTGTGTATCTGTCTTCCTGTCCCTATCTATCTGTGAATTCTCCATCTGTAATCCATCTATTTCTGTGCATCTCCCTTCCTCTTTGTCTATTTGTCTATCTCTGTACCTTTCTGTCCCTATCTATCTACAGAAGTGGAACATCTTTGATCATGGGTCTGTCTGGATCAGGACTGACCTGGGGTTAAACAACAACAACTATAGCCACTAATACTAACTGCTATACTATACATTAGACAATGTAGTCCTAGATACACTATGCCTGAATAAAAGATGGGATGGTCACAACTGGATCAGAACTGACCTGGGGCTAAACCAATAATAAACAACAACAACAACAGCAACAAATTGGAAGAACTGAGAGAATGTTCAAAGGTCCCAAACTGGGTCCCTTGAACCTGTTAAACGGAGAATAGGGGACCCCATTAGGGAGAGGGCCCCCCGGTTTCTGTGTCAGTACTCAGACAATTTGCATGGCAATTAGCTTGTTGCTTTCCTCCTCCCCCGCACT
>NW_026299444.1:5165-5842 GCF_001194135.2 Octopus bimaculoides
CCACTCCTGTGCCTATATATATATATGGCAGGCTTCTTTCAGTTTCCGTCTACCAAATCCACTCACAAGGCGTTGGTCGGCCCGAGGCTATAGTAGAAGACACTTGCCCGAGATGCCACGCAGTGGGACTGAACCCGGAACCATGTGGTTGGTAAGCAATCTACTTACCACACAGCCACTCCTGTGCCTATATATATATATGGCAGGCTTCTTTCAGTTTCCATCTACCAAATCTACTCACAAGGCTTTGGTCGGCCCGAGGCTATAGTAGAAGACACTTGCCCAAGGTGCCACGCAGTAGTTAATTGTTTGTAGCACAAATTTTTAGGTTTTCTGACAAAATGTATCTATGACTACATTATTTAATGGATAATATTGTAGTTAATACCAGTGGCTATATATTGTTTAGCCCTAGGTATACAGTATGCAAAAATAAGAGATAATATTGATAAGGAATTTGATAATACTGCTGATGATGATGATTATGCCTTCGATACCACAGCCTTGCCTTGTCATCATGGAGACGATAACAAGGGTCGCAAGAAACAGTAAAGAGCACTTACAAAGCATGACCTAGCAAGATTTATCTCAAATAATGTGACCATGTGGTGATAAGTTGGATATTATTTTGTTGCTGTTGGCACTCCGTCGCTTACGACGACGAGGGTTCCAGTTGA
>NW_026299445.1:0-979 GCF_001194135.2 Octopus bimaculoides
CTTACTTGCAAAAAAGGACGTGTGCGTTCAATAATGTAATAATACAAATATATATAACATAGTTGTATACTGCCAACTTAACGTAGCAATCCCAATAAGGGAATATACTACTGCTGTTTAACCCTAGGAAGCCAGACCGCTTCCTATTAGGCCTTGACACACTTTCTGTGCCCTTATCCTTACAAAGGGGAGACAAACTCCTCCAGCCAGCCCAGCCCATACATGATTAAGATAAAGTCATTATTTAATGATTTATCAGTGGCCAGCGTACCAATAAGACCATATCGGTTAATTTATATTTAAGTATAATTATAAAAAATATAATAATAATAAAGGGCGCTGTTGTTATTACTCCGTATACCACAAAGTTGTATGCGAGGAAAATGGATAGAACAGCAACAAACCAGGAAGGAGGTCTCTACGTGGTCTTTATGCGGGCTAGAAATAGTATCTAAATCCCTCACGAACCACATCTTAATTTTTCATGACAGGAAAAACATGCATTTGAAAATGTAGTTCTATTTACCTCTAATAAGACGGGATGGTCACGGTTGGAATTCTTTTGGTAATAATTTACTTTATTAGTGTTGTGGTTTCTTCCATTTCTAATGGATTCACCAACTATAGTTATGTGTGTGAATGTGTGAGCGCGCGTGTGCGTGCGTGCGTGCGTGTGTCTCTAGTTAAATTTTGCGATGGTCATACTGTCAATAAAATACACGCGCTATTTGTATTTTACTTCAGTTTTCACCCCGTTTGGCATCTCACCCTCACACCAATCACCAGAGATCTGCAGAGGATCATGCCAATTTTAATTTAATTTAATTTATTTATTTATTGAAATTTCTAAAAATTTGCTCAAATATTCATCTCAATCTGAATTTCCTTTTGAAGATATTTAGCTTCGCTTAAGCCAAGAATCCATTATTATGTATCATGTATATTCGTAACGGTCTTTGAACTATCCGTCTCTTTCATG
>NW_026299447.1:0-405 GCF_001194135.2 Octopus bimaculoides
TGTACGTACGTCAATGCATTTGGTTGGAGGAATTGAATAGGAATGTGTGTGTGTGTGTGTGTGTGTCTTTGAATCAGACTGCTCCCTCAAAGGTTTAAAAACTTGTCTCTTTTATTTCATTGTTATTACATCTCGTGTTAAGAAACAAGATATCTGTTTCTTCTATTCACACACCCCTCTCTCCATCTGTCATAGAGTGTATGTTTATATACATACACATACAATATACATACATATATAAATATAGATATATATTTACAGATACACATACATATATACACGCTCATATACTTACGTATATATACACATATACTTATATATGCAATATGTGTACATACATACATACATAATATATACATACACATATATGCATTCATATACACTCACACACGACTTATATATGCA
>NW_026299448.1:0-402 GCF_001194135.2 Octopus bimaculoides
ATAATGCATGATTAATTCAAAATAATGTGAATAAATAAGCATTACATTTGGCAAAATCTGAATTTTGAGGGGTTAATCATCTAAGTATTGAAAAGTCACAGCTCTTACATTATAGGAATGTCTTTTCTAGTCATGCTTTACTTCAAATAGAGAAAGGGTTAACACAAGAGATGCAGAAAGAGTGCACATACTAGGCTTGGTGACAGGCAACAAGTGAAGGAATGCTACACACAGTGAGAGAAAAAGAATCAAAGACAGAGGAGGAGAGGAAGTAAATGATAGTAGTTATGGAAGGAATAATACAAATGAGAGATTTGTTTTAATTTTATTTTAAGGTAATACTCTCTTTTACTTGTTTCAGTCATTTGACTGGCCATGCTGGAGTACCGCCTTTAGTCGAGC
>NW_026299449.1:0-212 GCF_001194135.2 Octopus bimaculoides
TTATTATTATTATTATTATTATTATTATTATTATTATTATGTTTGGACAGAATCGTTACAGTGCCGGATGAAATGCTTAGCGGCATTTCGTCCGTCTTTATGTTCTGAATTCAAATTTCGCCGTGGTTGACTTCGCCTTTCATCCTTTCGGGATCGATGAAATAAGTTCCAGTTACGCACTGGGGTCGCTATAATCGACTGGCCCCCTTCCC
>NW_026299450.1:0-426 GCF_001194135.2 Octopus bimaculoides
AGATGTGCGTGAGAGAGGGAAAGAATGTGGAGTGAAAGGAGCTCACTTTCATCGATAACGGTAGATGCAGATAGACGCGGGGCTGATAGAGAAGATGTGCGTGAGAGAGGGAAAGAATGTTGAGTAAAAGGAGCTCACTTTAGTCGCTAACTGTAGATGCAGATAGAGGCGGGGCTGATGGAGAAGATGTGCGTTCGAGAGAGAAAGAATATAGATGTGTGTGAGCAAGAGAAAGAATGTGGAGTGAAAGGAGCTCACCTTCGTCGCTAACTGGAGATGCAGAGAGAGGCGGGGCTGATAGAGAAGATGTGCTTGAGCAAGAGAAAGAATGTGGAGTGAAGGGAAATCACATTCGTCGCTAACTGGAGATGCAGAGAGAGGTGTAGGCTGATAGAGAAGATGTGCGTGAGAGAGGGAAAGAATGTT
>NW_026299451.1:0-225 GCF_001194135.2 Octopus bimaculoides
ATATATATATATATGTGTATATATACATATACATATATATACATACGTACACACAGAAACACAGACACGCATACGTACAGACATAGACAAACACGCATGTATGCATATATATGTGAGCATGTCTATAAATGTATATACATATATAGACATATAGACATATACTTATAAATATATGTATATATGCATGTATACACACACACACACACACACACACATATATATATA
>NW_026299452.1:0-610 GCF_001194135.2 Octopus bimaculoides
TATATATATATATATATATGTACTTATACACATATAATATATCATTATGTATATATCTATTCATAAATCAATATTTCCCCTTTCTCTACATATATTTATATATGTAAATGTAAATACGTGTGTGTGTATGTGTGTATATACATACACAAGCCCTTACACAAAATGTCTCTATGTCGGAACGCTATGACGTAACATTAAACTTTGTCTATATTTCCATTTAAGAAGTAGCATTTGTTTGTCATATCTTCTCATAAAAAGCGTAAATTTTGAGTGGTAATACTTCCACAGTCGATACAAATTTGTAACTTTACCGAATTCTCTCGCCATCGGTATAATGTAACATATCTTTAAACCTAACGTGAAGGCCCGTCTACACAGCGTGGAAACTCTAAAATAAAATAAACATGAGAAAATATATATATAATATTATATTATATTTTATTATAAGTGCCTCCAGTTTGAACTAATTTTAACTTCCCTCACCTACTGGAAATCGAACATAAGAACGAAAGCAAAGTGAGGCTTCTTGAGACCTCTGTCAACTGGATTAGCTTAAATATTGCTGGGTCAGCTTAAACATTGCTTGGTAGTGATACTGCTGCAATGTTTT
>NW_026299453.1:0-1213 GCF_001194135.2 Octopus bimaculoides
TATAGTACGCACTAGAAATTTTGACCTTTAAATTTTGGGAAAAAAGTGCGCATTATACTCGAGGATTTACGGTATTTCAATCAACTGAAGTTATCTCCCTTTCTCTCAGTGTATGGGGGAATTAGCGAGGAAGATAAAGAGGTGCAGAATAGGAAGATAAATAAGTGGTTAAGAAGCCCGCTTTGCAATCACGTAGGTTTCCTATGCGCGGCATCTCCTGTAAATCTCTTCTACTGAAGCCTGGTGACTGAATTTGCAAGACGGAAGCCAGTCAAAAGTCTATCTATCTATCTATCTATCTATCTATCTATCTATCTATCTATCTATCTGTCAATCTATCTATTTGTATACATGCTTGTGTGTATATCTCCGTCCTTGTGTCTCTCTCTCACCACTGCTAGACAAACAGGTTTAGTTTGTTGACAATAGAGACCCATACAATAAGTACTAGAGTTAGTAACAAATATTTACTGGCGTCAGTTTGTTTGACAATACACTTCAAGGCGGTACTCCAGCTTGGCCGCAGTCCAGTGATTGAAACAGGGAAAAAGAAGGCAAAGGTATATTAAGTTGATGTTTAGCTCCATGTCGGCTCTAATTTAAGCGGCTCATATTCAGTTACATTGAAAATGCAGTAGCCTGATGTCGGACGGAACAGTCAGTGTCGTTGATATTTTTTTTGAGAGACAATAAATAAATAAATAAATAAACAAATAAATAAACTATACATGTGGTTGTTAATTTATGTTGGATCAAATTATACATGTTATCTAAATATAAGGAAAAATCAGATGGGACGAAATAAGCACTACTGGACATAACAATAATAATAATAATAATAATAATAATAATAATAATAATAATAATACCACTTCCAATCGATTGGAAGTGTTGTCATTATTTGATTGGAAGTGTTATCATTAATCGATTGGAAGTGTTATCATGTACATTGCTTTGTCTTGGTATAAAAGATGGGCTACAGCAAATATTCTGCTCAATACCACAGATTTGCTTGTCAGTTGTTTGACCTTAACCATTTGAGCATGTCCCTTGGTGGCTGACGATATGTGCATCTCTGATCATAAGCAGAAATAGTTGGGAAGCATCATAGCTATGTGTTGAGAGGAATTCTTTGGGATTTGAATAATTCACCTTTGGACACGTGAGTGTTTTGCTCAACATCCTTAAACAAACCTTATTCAGGGACCTTTTG
>NW_026299454.1:0-620 GCF_001194135.2 Octopus bimaculoides
ATATATATATGTTTGTAATTATATATATGTATATATATATATTAATATATATACATTTACAGGTATATACGGATTTATGTATACATAGTTACATGTATGCTTGTATGTATATATATATATATATATATATATATATATATATATATATGTATATAGGTAGATATATATATATATATATACATATATATGCATATATATATGTTCATATATATATATTCTTTTATTCTTTTACATGTTTCATTCATTTGACTGCGGCCATGCTGGAGTACCGCCTTTAGTCGAGCAAATCGACCCCAGGACTTATTCTTTGTAACCCTAGTACTTATTCTATCGGTCTGTTATGCCGAACCGCTAAGTTACGGGGACGTAAACACACCAGCATCGGTTGTCAAGCGAAGTTAGGGAGCAAAGACAGACATAGAAACACATACACACACATACATATACATATACATATATACGACTAGCTTCTTTCAGTTTCCGTCTTTGGTCAACCCGAGGCTATACTAGAAGACACTTGTCAAAGGTGTCACGCAGTAGGACTGAACCCATAACCATGTGGTTGGTAACCAAGCTACTTACCACACAGACACTCCTGCGCCTATATATATATATATATA
>NW_026299455.1:0-676 GCF_001194135.2 Octopus bimaculoides
CACACACACACACACACATACTATGATGGATCTCTCACTCCCTCTCTATCTTTCTATTCATCTATTACGTAATAATTCTCCCTTTACATTTAGCACAAGGCCTGCAATTATTGTGGGCAGCTGATCGATTACATTGACCCTTTTGCATGATTTGTGCTCAATTCATGACCCTGGAACGATCGGATGCAAAGTAATCCTCACCAGAATTTGAACTCACAATGTGAAACTACGACATGGTGCCAAGCATTTCCTCTGGCGTGTGAGGGATTCTGCCAACACGCTGCCTTATGAGCACACATATACTATAACTACAATAACATATATCATATATAGTTATATTAATATATATGCTTCTAGAAATAGCAGTCAAATCTCCTAAAATCACACATCATGCTGTGTTAGGTCTGAAGAAATTATCTGCATTGTAAGAAGGCTTGTTGGAATTACCAGCCAATTAAAGCTCTAATTACAGTTTACTTTCTAATGCATGTATATATGAGGTCGTAGAGGATCTCTGTCTGGTAGCTAGATCACTTTTAGTAAATGTTGATTTAACCCCTCCCCTTAAAATTTTTGGCATTCTCCATAAATCAGGGAAAAAAATCTATTCTTTTTCAGGGCAGGGGGTCGCTTCTTGTATATCTGTATATATAGTTGTATTGATATTTTCTCTTGT
>NW_026299456.1:0-281 GCF_001194135.2 Octopus bimaculoides
AAGTAAAGTCAGTTACCAAGCATCAGACAGTATCTGGATGAAGATAAAGACATTTCTTGGAGATCAGCTTTCATATTCAGGAAATATATTTCAGTAGCAATATTGAATTCTTCAGATGTAGACATTGAGGAGGGCAAAGGGTCAAACTTTACGAACTCTATATTAGATGCATTCTTTTTGGATATTCATCTGAAACGATACAGAACAAAATGATATGTTATCTGAGTCACAGCGGAAAGAAATTTCTGAAAGTGCACCGCACGCAGTAATAAAAATGACAA
>NW_026299457.1:0-320 GCF_001194135.2 Octopus bimaculoides
ATATACTCAGTGTTGATTGACTTCACACTCTTACGCACCAACGGAAACCTGCTCACTACACACATGCACACAAGCACACGTTCATATATAGATACATACACATACACATATATACATTCATGTGTATATATATGAGTGTGTGTGTGTGTGTGTGTGAACGCTGTATCTATAACGAATACTTCGTTGTATGCCTGTATGCACCAATAACCTGAAGAGACAACGTCTTCATGCTGAAAATACCAGACATTCCACAGAGTGAAGAAATCAATAAGACACAGGCCTAGTCTTTCTTGAGCATTCTGGCTGGACTCTGCTATGTC
>NW_026299458.1:0-266 GCF_001194135.2 Octopus bimaculoides
TGTGTGAGTGTGTGTGTGTGTGTGTGTGTGTGTGTGTATTTGTGTGTGTGAATATAGGCGCGGCTGTGTGGTAAGAAACTTGCTTCTCATCCACATGGCTCCGGGTTCAGTCCTACTGCGTAGATATTTACGTCCACGTATCATAGCGGTTCGGCAAAGCAGACCGATAAGAAAAGCACTAGGCTTACAAAGAATAAGTCCTAGGGTCGATTTCCTCGACTAAAATTCTTTACGTTGGTGCTCCAGCATAGCCACAGTCAAATGAC
>NW_026299459.1:0-231 GCF_001194135.2 Octopus bimaculoides
ATATTTCCTGGTATGTTTGTCCATTGCTTGCTTTGTTTGTTCGTTCGTTTATTTGTTTAAAGTTCTCTTTCTCCTACTGTCGTTCGTTATCGTCTGCCAAAAGTAGCAAAAATGTGAAATAGCAGGACGTAATTAAAGAGTTTGTCACAGAATCAGCCTGCAGACAAATTGCATGAATGAATGCTAAATGATTAAATTGAACGATAAGAGTAACAGTCAAAAATGGCCGCT
>NW_026299460.1:0-248 GCF_001194135.2 Octopus bimaculoides
AAGAAGAAGAAGAAGAAGAAGTAGAAGAAGAAGAAGAAGTAGAAGAAGAAAAATAGTAGAAGAAGAAGAAGAAGAAGAAGAAGAAAAAGAAGAAGAATGTTCCAATTGAAAAGATAATCACGTTCAGCTAAATAATATGTACAATTGCTAGTGTGTATAATGATGCAGCCATAAGGACACACAATGAAACACTAACACATGCACAAACATACACGTCATATATATACGCATACAGAGAGAGAGAGGTC
>NW_026299461.1:0-571 GCF_001194135.2 Octopus bimaculoides
CTCTCTCTCTCTCTCTCTCTCTCTCTCTCTCTCTCTCTTTCTACACATCTAATGAAGATGACAAAAAGTGATTTTCTCCTGGCGATATTACTCCAATATACACATTTCTCATATCTCCGTCAAAATGTTTTTCTTTTTTCTCCTTCAATAATGTATATAATATAATTTAATTAATTAACCTAGAGTTACTTCCTAGCGAAGAGCTTCAAACAATTTGCAGTTGTATGAATATTAAATACTTTATGGCTGAAACGAAAGAGAAAAAGGGGAAAAAAAAACACGAAACAAGAAAACGAAATTGAATTAACTAAATGCATAAAGGTTATATGATATACTGATTAGAATCGGACGGATTATTTTAGGTATAAGAGCAGAGACATACATGCATACATACATACATACATAGACACTCATACATACATACATACATACATACATACACACTCATATATACATACATGCTTATATATGTATATTTCTATATGTATATATGTGTATGCATATGTATATGTATATCTATCTATATATGTATATATATATATGTATATGTGTGTGTATATATATATATGTA
>NW_026299462.1:0-481 GCF_001194135.2 Octopus bimaculoides
TGTGTGTGTGTGTGTGTGGATGCACACACACAGCAGCAATAGAGATAGATAGATAGAGAGAGAGAGAGAGAGAGAGAGAGAGCGACAGAGAAAGATAGCGCGCAAGCGAGTGAGAATAATTAGATTAGATACAAAGATTTACAAATATAAAAATAGACATCGATAAAAATGTAAACATTCATTCTATGCGTATTACATATATGTGTAGAGTTATAAACGATATAGATAGACAGACTGACAAGCAGTTTATAGAAAGATAGATAGATAGATAGATATATAGATAGATAGATAGATAGATAGATAGATAGATAGATAGATAAATAGATGGGCAGTGTATAAATATAATGGCCATGTATGCATATATATAACATATGTATATGTCATATACATAACATATATAACTATTTATCTACATATATATACACATATGCACACAGAAATATACACACAGAAATACACACACACACACACATATATATAT
>NW_026299463.1:0-248 GCF_001194135.2 Octopus bimaculoides
AAAGAGGAAAATGGTACCGATGCCCACGAGGTTACATGTATATATATATACATATATATATATATATATACATTTAAAATGCAGAGATGTCTATAATAGGACATCTACTCGCTAGAAATAGCAGCAAAAGACTACATACCACAAAAATTAGGGATAATTTCGAAAGGAAATGAAAAATAGAAACTTTTACCAATCTAGATTTCGAAATTATCCCTAATTTTTGTGGTATGTAGTCTTTTGCTGCTATT
>NW_026299464.1:0-300 GCF_001194135.2 Octopus bimaculoides
GTTGCTGCTGCTGCTGATGATTGTAATGATCATTTTGATGATGATGATAATGATGATGAGGTTGATGATGATGATGAAGATGAAAATAATTGAGCCGATGACTGTGATGATGAAGAAGATTGTGATGATGATGATGATTGAAACTGATGATGTTGATGATGATACTGATGATGATGATAATGATGATGATAATGATGGTGGTGGGAATGATGATGACAATGATTTTAATGACGATGATAATGATGATGCCAGATGATGATGAGTATGATGATGATGATGATGATGATGATGATGATGATG
>NW_026299465.1:0-207 GCF_001194135.2 Octopus bimaculoides
TTTCCCTGATCTATGAACCTCTCGTATATCACATATCAAATAAATGGACACACACTAGCAGACGCAGACTCACAAACTATAAAACACATCTGTGGTAAGACGGCTGAGGGTGCTTACAATCAAGGATGGCAAGATATTACGGATTTAGAAGAACATCGTCAATGAAATACTAAAAAAGAAAACTGGTTCAACTTACAGATCTGTTAA
>NW_026299466.1:0-261 GCF_001194135.2 Octopus bimaculoides
ATGTATATATATATATATGTGTATGTATATGTATATATGTGTATGTATGTGTATATATGTGTATGTATGTATATCTATATGTATGCATGTATATCTATATATGTATATATATGTATTTGTGTATGTGTATATGTGTGTATACATATGTATGTTTATGTTTGTATATATGTGTATGTATATGTATATATGTATGTATATATATGCCTTTATGTATGTATATATCTATGTAAATATATATGTGTATATATATATATATATATA
>NW_026299467.1:0-803 GCF_001194135.2 Octopus bimaculoides
TATATATATATATATATACATATCCACACACACAACATATATACATATATATAAATATACATATCCACACACAACATATATACATATACATATATATGTATATGTATCAAGAGACAAACATAAAGATCAAATAGAAATATATTTGCATACATTAATATATAGTCTACAGAATGATGGTAACAGCGGTGTCTGTGGAAACGGTGGCGGTTGTGATAGTAGTAGTAGTAGTGGCGGCGGCGGCGGCGGTTACAAGGACGACGTCGCCCGATCGACTTCCAAGAACATTTTAAATTTCAAGGTGTGTTCCATTAGTTTTAACATCCTTACAGCTATTATTGGTGGGTAATTGCTCCATCTTCACAGATCATTGCTGCCTCCTTTGTGCATTCCTCGTCGTCAATAGCATTTCTAACATTCCGTTCATGACCTACCAGACGATTATTCCCGCCCTGTTGCAGATCTAGAGGTTTTTTGGAGCACAGATGGCAGGTGAAAGTTGTAAACTTAACTGTGCGCTTCCAGCTAGTTGGGCCTGTATACGTCACCACTCTTCCATTGCCATGGTACATTCAGTCGATGGAATGACGAATAAAGTCACCACGCAGGAGTGGCTGTGGTAAGTAGCTTGCTTACCAACCACATGGTTACGGGTTCATTCCCACTGCGTGGCACCTTGGGCTAGTGTCTTCTACTATAGCCTCGGGCCGACCAAAGCCATGGGAGTGGATTTGGTAGACGGAAACCGAAAGAAGACCGTCGTATATATGTATGTATATATATATATATATGTATGTGTGTATATG
>NW_026299468.1:0-313 GCF_001194135.2 Octopus bimaculoides
ATACATACATACATACATACATACATACATACATACATACATACAAGCGCGTGCGCACATGTATTCATAAACTTAATCATACACGGTCGAGCGGTTTGTTTTCTCCTGTTTGTGCATGCATTTTTTTTCTTGCAAATATTTGTGCTTAGTCGTATTTATTTACATGCACACAAAAACATTTTAGAAATTATATGATTAATATAATACTAGTTTATATCAAATCTCTTTAAAAAAAACAACTTATACGTTATTAATATAACAGACGGATCTTTGTGATTTGACGGGCAACGCTTGTTTTCTTAACGAAACACTT
>NW_026299469.1:0-311 GCF_001194135.2 Octopus bimaculoides
AGAGAGAGAGAGAGAGAGAGAGAGAGAGAGAGAGAGAGAGAGAAGTGCAACACGTCTGCTTTGAAATGAAAACGAAAAGGTAAAAAGTAGAAGACAAATGTTAGGTAAAACTATAAGAGAAGGAGGGGAGGAGAATAGAGAAGGATAGAGTAAGAGAAATGCGGAAAGAGGTTAAGGGACAAACTGTAAAGATAACAGTTATAAGGGAGTGAGGGGGAATGGGATAGGGTTGAGTGTTATAAGAACGATATATTATAACGTGAAAGAGAGGGGGAGAGGAAAGAGAGAAGGAGAGAGAGGCAAGAAGGGAG
>NW_026299470.1:0-1433 GCF_001194135.2 Octopus bimaculoides
ACACACACACACACACACACACACACACATATGATGTTCTCTCTCCCCTGTCGAATTCGATGTATGAGGGGACCAAGCAGTTTTACTTTCCTTCTTTTTCTTTTCTCGTCTCTTTCTTTTTTGCCTTCTCCCTTGTTTTTCATTTCTTCTCTTCATTCCTCTTTCTCTCCACTTTTCTTTTCTTCTTTTTCTCCTTTTTTTTCTCCCCCCCCCTCTCTTAGATACACACACATAAAAGTTGGTATTTTTCAGGATAATCTTGATAGAAAGTAGATTAAGCAAATCCCTTGGACTGCCCCCCCCCCATGTATACTTACATACATATATATGTGTGGTAGGAAGCTTGCTTCCCAACTACATGGTTTCAGGTTCAGTCCCGCTGCGTGGCACCTTGAGCAAGTGTCTTCTATTGGATTGGTGCATAATTATTGCGGCTTTTTTATACACCAACCCAATATTAGAGGCACGGCCCGACCAAAGCCTTGTAATTAGATTTGATAGATGGAAACTTAAAGAAGCCCGTCGTATTTATATGTACGTGCTTATGCGTGTGTTTTTGTCTGTTTGTCCTCGCCACCATTGCTTGATAACTGATGCTGGTGTGCTTACATCCTCGTAACGTAGTGGTTCGGCAGAAGAGACCAATAGAATAAGCACCAGGGTTACAAAGAATAAATCCTGGGGGTCGATTTTTTCGACTAAAATGCTGTGTTCCATCATGGTTACATTCCACTGACTAAAACAAGTAAAAGAATAAAAGTATACACACACACACATATAGTATAACGAAATTTTATTTAACAAAAATTGCACGACAAATTGTTTCGTAACTAAGAAACAAGTAAATAATTTATATTATTATATTTAATCATAAATGAATTACTTACATGCCTGCATGTAATATAAATTATTTACATGCTTCTAGGTTACGAAACAATTTGTCTTGGAATTAGAATATTTCTTTATTAAATAAAATTTCATCAGACTATTTCTGTCATTTGTGACGATACACTCGTTAGTGTTTTCTACTGTATAGCACTATTTATTCTATATATTTCGGAGAATACTACATTAAGCAGTTTTGATGAGTACTACCGGATTAATTGAATCCACAGACTGTCATTTAAATCTATCTATCTATCTATCTATCTATCTATCTATCTATCTATCTATCTATCTATCTATCTATCTATCTATCTATCTATATATATATATATGAGAGTATTGTAGTTCGCTTGAAGCATTGTGTATTGTTTAATAATATGTTTTGAATGTCACAACAAGGACACAGGAAATGTGTCAAGGCCAACAGGAAGCGGTCTAGCTTCCTAGGGCTAAATAGCAGCAGTATCATTCCCTTAACGGGTCTGTCACATTAAGTTTACAGTAAACAACTGCTTTATCGTAACACTGCTGCTTAAGTCTCTCTGTGA
>NW_026299471.1:0-202 GCF_001194135.2 Octopus bimaculoides
GAGATGATGATGGTAACAAAACGGCGACGATGACAATTGATGGTGGTAGTGATGATGCTGGTGATGAAGATAGGTATAATGGTGACAGTGGTAGTGATGGTGATGGTGGCGATTATGACGACGCCAGTTTGATAATGAGGATGGCGCTGATGATGATGATGATGATAATGATGATGAAGGTAATGGTGGTGAAGAGGGAAAC
>NW_026299471.1:212-406 GCF_001194135.2 Octopus bimaculoides
TGATGATGATGATAATGATGATGAAGGTAATGGTGGTGAAGAGGGAAACAAGGACGACAGTCATAAAATATATGATGATGGTGATGATAATGACGGTGATGACGCTGACAATAACGTTGATTATGATGATGAAGATGATGATGGTGATGAAGATGATGATGATGATGAAGATGATGATGATGATGATGATGATG
>NW_026299472.1:0-207 GCF_001194135.2 Octopus bimaculoides
TATATATATATATATTTTATGGATGCTGTGATATCAAACAGCTTTTCTCCATTTTCTTTATGCTGCATGTCTCATTTCTCCGGGGTTTTTTTCGTTGTTCGAAAAAACGTTCGTCTTCTATGTTTTTGGTTTTATGTATTCGTTTTTCATTGCGTCCAACGTTTTTTTTATGTCCTGTACCCATATATGCGTGTATATATACATATA
>NW_026299473.1:0-222 GCF_001194135.2 Octopus bimaculoides
GTGTATGCATAAGATCTCATCTGTTAGATTCGTTGAATGACGTAGTAAACAACATAAGCCGCTGATTCTGCAGTAATACTCACCGCCGACAAAACCATATTTTCTGAAGCAGCTGAATATCACAATGAAATCCTGACAACCACAGTGTTTACCTATGATAGGTTTCATAAAACAAAAGCACCCAAACTGATTAAAACAGGAAAAGTTCCCGTTTAAGCAGTT
>NW_026299474.1:0-540 GCF_001194135.2 Octopus bimaculoides
GTATATAAATGTGTGCGTATGCGTTTATGAAATTCGGACTTATGTACCTCTGTGTGTCTGTATATATGTGAGTATTTTGTGCTGTTAGATGTATGGCTTCGTATATAGATGTGTCTTCGAGCATTTATAAGCGCGCATATGCGAATGCTGATATATGTGTGTATTCATGCATTTAGCTCCACTTGTGCACCTTAAAATCACTGAAGCTGTTCGTGTTTCTGCACATTAAACCACGACCACATGCTGAGAATATAAAATTCAAACTAACGCTGTTCTCTAAGATAAGTCAAAAGATAAAATCAAACTCTTGCTGTAACGGAAGAAACATGCATGCATATATTCGTACATGTATACGTAGATACATTCATAGATGCATGCATACATACATGCATGCATACATATACACATACACACACATATAAATATATATGTATGCATATATATGTGTGTGTGTGTGTGTGTATGTAAACATATATGTATGCATATACATGTACATATATACTTGCACAGGTGAAGAAACATATACATATGTGTATATAT
>NW_026299475.1:0-255 GCF_001194135.2 Octopus bimaculoides
ATAGATAGATAGATAGATAGATAGATAGATAGATAGATAGAACACAAATACGGATAAGGAAATTCACATCTTCTTTAATTGTTGAATTTACCAAACAACTCCGACGATCGTTTCTGTTGTATCAACATATTTAGATACGGAAAATATCATTCAAGTTAATATATCCGAAAGTATATGTTGTCACAACGTTTGCAACGCGATCGAAAACTGGGGTGAGAGAGAGAGAGAGAGAGAGAGAGAGAGAGAGAGAGAGAG
>NW_026299476.1:0-432 GCF_001194135.2 Octopus bimaculoides
ACTACAGAAACAATGAGATATTTTATCCATTCCATTCAGCTGGTTTTGATCCACTGCTGAGTAAAAGTCTTAGCATACTGTTGCTGGTTGTAGGCCTACCCATTTGTGCTGGCCAACTGTGGGCTGGATGGGATACCCCTGTGATTAAGTAATTATCTCAGGCTGTCAGCACCTATGTGACATTTGAACTAAAGAGGATAAAAAGATGAACCAGGGAAGATACCACATGACATCTCTGATTGCCTAATTCTAGACCGATACTTTATTTATTGACCCCAAAAGAATGAAAGGCAGAGTTGACCTTGGAAAAATTTGAACTCTGAGTACAGAAAGCTAATTTTAGAAATGGTAGACACATTACTAATTCAAGGCATGACATCTAATGTTCTAATAACTCCACCAATTTGCCGCATTATTGAAATATAATATACC
>NW_026299477.1:0-331 GCF_001194135.2 Octopus bimaculoides
ATATATATAAACGGGTTGGACAAATTAATGGAATCACCTAGCATCATAGCATCATAATTTCGTAATATCTATAAATCCGTCAAAGGTGGTTTATCTTTATGTTTTGGGATTTATTATTAGTGGTGCTTAATATGTTTTGCTAAAATTGCTGTTTCTTTTCAGATATCATCAGAAAAAAAACTAATTAACATCCATTAAAATGACAGATCTGTCGGGGTTTTCGAAGAGGTCAAATTGTTGCTGCTCGTATATCAGACACTAGCGTAACGAATATAGCAGAAGTGTATCGAGAAGCACTGTCTCGAAAGTAATGACAGCCTTTGAGAAAGAG
>NW_026299478.1:0-253 GCF_001194135.2 Octopus bimaculoides
GATTGATGTTCTAGAAATAGTAGCCAAATGTTTCTACTGTCTTATAAAAAATGAAGGTCACATTAGTAAATGTTTTTCAAGGTACACAATGTCAGCTAAATGATGCCTAAACAGCAACAAGAATAACAACATCTAAAATATTTCAGACAAATGAAGATAATGAAAGGAAGTATTCTTACCAAACTTTCTTTGTATACGTGTCATTCTGGTGGGTCCAAGGTTTGCTGGCATAGATGGCCTCTCCATTGACTTT
>NW_026299479.1:0-477 GCF_001194135.2 Octopus bimaculoides
CACACACACATATATATATATACATATATGTGTGCGTGTGTGTGTGTGTGTGCGCAGAAAAAATGTGTATGCGTACACTCATACACACAATCACAAAAAATTACTCACAAATATATCCATATAACCTGTTTCTTCCATGATGTCTTCTATTTTGCCCACTGCCCAACACACACACAAACACACACATATATGCATACATGTGTGTGCGTGTGTATAAATATACACATATATATATTCATATATATATATATATATATACAAACATACCGCAAGGTCCCGGCTTCGATCCCATCACTACGTAGCACCGTAGGCCAATGTAATTCTCTATACCCATATCTTGAGAATGAAATTAGGGAGAGGGGAACTGTGCAAAAGCTCGTCCCGTGGATTATACCTCTAATTCAAAGGATAACAGCACTGGTTCTACTTGAGCAGCTGATGTTGCAAAAGGAGTGACTGTTATTAATAAAGACCGAA
>NW_026299480.1:0-449 GCF_001194135.2 Octopus bimaculoides
TATATATATATATATATATATATATATATACATACATGTATTCATCCATACGTACATACATACATACATACATACATACACACATACACCCATACATACACCCATACATACATACTTAGTGAACGTATGTGTTGTAGCTAGCTTGTAAGACAGTTAAATTGGGCAGCTTCAGATACATCAGTGTTAAATGATTTGTAAGAATTAAAGGACACTTGAAAAACGATCTCAGATTAACACACAGTCATTAAGCAAAGCTCACACACACGCACGCACGCACAAACACACATTCACACACAAACACAGACACACACACATTCACACACATATGTACACCCACTCACACACAGACACTCACACATATACACACATGTATGTAAATCCATACACACACATAATACAATTACTCACAAGTCCTCAGTAGTAGTAGTGGTAGTAGTAGTAGTAGTAGT
>NW_026299481.1:0-266 GCF_001194135.2 Octopus bimaculoides
TTTTAATAATTAGATGTTTGTAAATTTACCGAAGGTGACTCTCGTGGGAGCTGAGCTTCCCGCTTAAAAGCGGTCTTCAAACTGTTAATTTAAAGTTTATTCACTGCTTAAATACGAAGTCTTTAACTACAAGCATACACATATACAAACACCAACATCCACCCACACACATTCCCATACACAAGCACATATATAGAGAGAGAGAAACATGTACACCCACATATACATATGTGTATGTTTGTAATTAAAGGCTCCCTATTTAAACT
>NW_026299482.1:0-357 GCF_001194135.2 Octopus bimaculoides
CTGACTATCGATGTATCTATGTATTTATTTAGCTATCTATCTGTCTATCTGTTTGCCTACCTGTTTGTCTGTTGCTTTGATTGTTTACCTAATTATATCCAGTGAATAATTAAGATAAGCACTAGTATAAATATTTGTTCCTACGTACATTTTACCATTGTAGTTATTTAAATCTCAGCATTGGATGTGTTTCAAATGCATGTCAATGCCTAACCGCAATGGATCATCAAGAAAAACAATCCTGGAAGCTGACTGAATAATGATATTCTACGTGGTGCTCTCACTCATACAGTAGTAGTCGTACGTCTAACTGTACATACATACATACATACATACATACATACATACATACATACA
>NW_026299483.1:0-371 GCF_001194135.2 Octopus bimaculoides
ATATATATATATATACACATATATGCATATATATACATACATACATATATATATATATATGTGTTTATATATGTATGCACGTATAAACACAAGCACACACATGTGCATGTATATCTGTGTGCATATAATTACATATATATATATATATATATACATATATATATATATATACATATGTATATATATATATATATATATATATATATGTATATTTATATATACACATATGTGTGTGTTTGTCTGTCTGTATGCATGCATGTATATCTACATACAGGGATACATTGATTCATAAGTCATACACGAAAAAATACCCATGAATATATAAACATATATATGCATACAGGCATATATATATATATATATATATATAT
>NW_026299484.1:0-390 GCF_001194135.2 Octopus bimaculoides
AGAGGGTAAGAAAACTTTCTGGCTTAGCGGGAGGGGCACTGGTACATTTAAACCAGTCTAAGACGTTTGATAGGGTCGACCATCGGTACTTGGCGGCGGTCCTCGAGAAAGCTGGCCTAGGCCCGACCTTCCGAGGTTGAATTGCTGCCTTGTACAGCGACATCGAGTCTGTCGTCAAGGTGAACGGGTTCTTTTCGAAACCGTTCAGGATCGAGCGTTCAGTTCGTCAGGGGTGTCCCCTATCCCCGCTTCTGTATGTGTTGGCTCTGGAGCCATTGCTGCGGAGGTTGGAGACACTAGGGGGCGCTCCGCTTGACCTATGGTGTGGAAGGAGAGCTAGAGCGTACGCGGATGACATCTCCATCATCGTGGCGGATGAGGGCCAGATTC
>NW_026299485.1:0-261 GCF_001194135.2 Octopus bimaculoides
TATGGACAAGAAATACAGAAATGAAACTGATTGATAACATACATACATGTTAACATAAAACTGAAGATCAGTAAAAAAAGAGAACACCTATGCTGAACTATTGAGAAATCTGTAGTTACTCATTCCAGATTACAAGTTCAGGTTTATACCTGTAATTATTGGGGCCCTGGGATATGTAGACACTGCCTAAATACCAATCTTGACAATTTAAGCTTCTCAAAACCAGAAAGGAGAAAGCTAATTCAAAGACTACAGATTCAA
>NW_026299486.1:0-289 GCF_001194135.2 Octopus bimaculoides
GGGGGGGGGTCTTAGGGGAAATCTTGCGGGTGAAAGAACCAATACCAAAAACTGAAAGCATTCTGCTATTTATAAACCTGGAGGCGACAACAGTGACATCTTGGAATTTCATGTAAACAATGTAATTATAAGTGATGTGGCGAGCTTACGGTACTTCCCTAACCCAACCCTTTTTATGGAAACTGCCGAATTGATGTAAACAAACCCTCGACGTGTCTCGGTATTGTACCGAAAGATCTTGGAGGTGCAATGGCCCAGTGGTTAGGGCAGCGGACTCGAGGTCATAGGA
>NW_026299487.1:0-507 GCF_001194135.2 Octopus bimaculoides
GGTCATGCCCTTCCAATTGCTATAGATCCATAATGCATCTTACAGCTGTGGTGTAAGATGCATTATGGATCCTACATTGGGGAGTTGTAACGACTAGGCTATGGTAGCTGACTGATTATCATGATCATTCGTCTTTTGCTTTCCTGTAGCTTTGCTCTCTTTTACAAACCCAGTGACCATACATATATTTCCTATTTCAAAGAAATTCAAACAATACATATTACACACAAGTTAAAAAGATTCCCAACAATTAAACTTCTCTGGTTGACATTAATACACCCATCACCAATAGGGGTCTTAACTCCCACATTTTTCAGGAGCAAAATTCTTTTAGAGTCCATGTAGTGTCTTAGGCCAAAAATTTTTTTTAACTCCCTGCATAGTTCGAGTCCACAGCAATATCATATCTCCTCCACTATTTCAGTATTACGTGTGAAAAGTGAAACAATAACATCAGTCTACTGTAATGTCAGATTCTTTCACTCTAACACTGAAACTATTCCACTA
>NW_026299488.1:0-245 GCF_001194135.2 Octopus bimaculoides
ATACACATGTACATATGTACACGCTTATGAACATATATACATGCTTATAGATGTACTTTTTATGTATGTACATATGTCTATGCCTACGCACACACACACACCTGTTCAGACACCTAGATGTACGCATAAGTGTTCACTCCAAGCCATTGAAATATTTGTCAGTCAACAGAAAGGAAACCTGAAAACAACAAACAAAAAACGAGAAGAAATAACGAGAGAGAGAGAGAGAGAGAGAGAGAGAGAGA
>NW_026299489.1:0-250 GCF_001194135.2 Octopus bimaculoides
AGAAGAAGAAGAAGAAGAACAACAACAACAACAACAACAACAGCAACAAATGAAGAGAAGAGGAAAAATAAAGGAAGTGGAGGAGGAGCTGAATAAAAGAATGAGGAAGATGAGATGGAGAGAAGATGAAGTGGATAAAGAAAAAATAAAGGAAAGCGGATGAGAAAAATAAAAGAGGATGATGAAAAGAAGGAGAGGAAGAGAAAAAGAAGTAAAAGAAAGAAGAGAAGTAGACAAAAAGATAAAGAAG
>NW_026299490.1:0-825 GCF_001194135.2 Octopus bimaculoides
GCAGAAAACTTTTTACCTTTTCCTAAATGTCATTTTTTTAAATAGTGTGTTAGTAGTATGTGCCGTTGTTTGTCGTATTGCATGTGTTTACGCATAATGATGGGGCAAAATGTATACTTCCTGTGTCTATATGATATTCTAATTGAGTATGTGCGTGTGCGAGCGCGTATAAATGTATATATATGTGTGTATATAAATGCATATGTGTGTGTATAAATGTATTCATGTGTGTGTAAAAATGCATATATGTGTGTATAAATGCATATATGTGTGTTTGTGTGTATAAATGCATATATGTGTATGTATGTGTGTGTGTGCTTGGGGGACATGCGCGCATAGGTTTCTATGTATCTATTGGTGTGTGTATTGATATAGATGTATATGAATGTATGTATATATACGTATAGAAATTTCATCTCTACGCACAAAGAGATGTATAGATATATACATATCTATGTGTATATCTTTACACGTACGTATATCTATACATACACGTGTGTGTATACATACATATATATATACACATATACCTATACATAGATATACACATATGTATGCATATACGCACACAAATATGCATGCATATATATGTATACACGTATACACACACGCGTGTGTGTGTTATATATTATACATGCATGTTCCTTTGCGCATATGCGTATTCATTCTTTAGTCTCAAACTACTTAGACAAATTGTGAAGCTATTGTTGCCATTTTTTCGAATTTCATTTTAATGCCTAGTGCCTACCCTGAGTATCTCTTCAAAGCACGTGCTTAGAATATATGCGTGCTTGAGAACGTAGATGGGTGTCTGTATATATATAT
>NW_026299491.1:0-310 GCF_001194135.2 Octopus bimaculoides
ATGTATGCATGTATGTATGTATGTATGTATGTATGTTTCGGTGTGTGTATGTATGTATGTATATTCATATACATATACATATACGTATAGAGGAATAGTGTCAAAAACGCGTATGTGCATGAGAGTGCATGTTTATAATTGTATGTACGTGCGTGCGCGCGTGCGTGTGTTTGTGTGTGTGTGTTTTAGGAGAGAGAGTATACGTATATTCTTGGTTTATGCATTATTGAATTATGCACGTTATAAATATAAACACACACATATATATACATACATATATATATATTTATATATATATATACAGATAGAT
>NW_026299492.1:0-255 GCF_001194135.2 Octopus bimaculoides
TATTATTATTATTATTATTATTATTATTATTATTATTATTTTCTTTTGTTCTTGAGTATGATTAACTTTATTTCCCGTGATAGGACTACACTATTTCATTAAAGATATCAGCAGTCGTTTACCATTCAACGTAGATATAGCTCCATGGCAAATATAATATCGAACATAAATATAAAAAGGCGCGAACTAAACGGATAAAAGACAAAACAAAAAGAAAGAGAAGACAAACAAAAACAAACAGAAAAACTAAGAATT
>NW_026299493.1:0-573 GCF_001194135.2 Octopus bimaculoides
CGCTTGACAACCGATGCTGGTGTGTTTATATCCCCGTAACTTAGCGGTTCAGTAAAAGAGACCGACAGAATAAGTACTAGGCTTACAAAGTATAAGTCCTGGGGTTGATCTGCTCGACTAAAGGCGGTGCTCCAGCATGGCCGCAGTCAAATGACTGAAACAAGTAAAAGAGAGTATATATATATATATATATATATATATATATATATAAACAAACAATGAAGTAGAAGACAATGAGAAAAATGAAGGCAAACACTGACCACATGATGAAATTTGAAGTAAAACATAGAAAGATAAAAACAACAACAAAAATATATATGATGATAATTAATTAGCCCAGATATTTCAAATTACTTGAAGAACAACAATAATTCATTTTTTGTAAATTGAGTAATTATGTAAACAACCTAACTTTTAGCCTGAAAACAATGTGGTTCCTAGTTGGAGAGGAGTCGATGCCCCACACACACACACACTTCCACCCTGACCTGGGTCAAGAACTTTAGTAATAGTTAAGAATGTAATAAACATTAACCCTCCCCACTACTATCATCATCATCATCATCGCCATCA
>NW_026299494.1:0-253 GCF_001194135.2 Octopus bimaculoides
CATGTAATAGTCCAATGGATTGAGATCTGAGGAATTAGGAAGCCAAATGTTAGGGGTTATGTGATCAAAAAATGTTCAGCCATCCATTCCTGTGTTACTGGAGCCATGTGTGACAGTGCAGAGTCTTACTGAAACACTTATAGCCTTCCATTGCATACACTGTCTATCGAGGGCGTAATTATTTCCAGGACCTCAATGTAAGTGGCAGAGTTAACTCTAGGGCCTTGTGGAAAGAAGTAAGGAAGCATTACAT
>NW_026299495.1:0-244 GCF_001194135.2 Octopus bimaculoides
AGATTACATAGGTCAAACAAAGCTTACTTTAAGACATAGACTGACCATTCACCGGTAACAAATACGGGACCCCAGTACTAGACAGATCCCACAGAGAGCCCACATAGACATATGTACAAAAAATAAGTCTCCCAAATTCCAGGTCTTCCCACTCTACCTGTGTTCAGCGAATACCATAGTTGAAGCACGGATAAACAAAGAGAATACTTTCATACAAAAGCACAAACCAAGACATAACAAACTT
>NW_026299496.1:0-308 GCF_001194135.2 Octopus bimaculoides
TACCATATTCAATTTTGAATCTAAATCTAAATCTTTTATATATATATATAGATTATTATTTGTATTCATATAAGCATATCCACTATTCTTAATATATATATAAGCACTATTCAAGCGTGATTGTTGCCAGGGCCGCTGGACTGGCTCCTGTGTACGTGGCATGTAAAAAGCACCATTTGAGTGTGGCTGATGCCAGTATCATCTAACTGGCCCTCATGCTGGTAGCATGTAAAAGCACCCACTATACTCTTGGAGTGCTTGGCATTAGGAAGGACATCCAGCTGTAGAAACTTTGCCAGATCAGATTG
>NW_026299497.1:0-251 GCF_001194135.2 Octopus bimaculoides
TACCTGTAATTATTGGGGCCCTGGGATGTGTAACACACTGCCTAAATACCTTGAGAAATTAGGCTTCTCAAAACCAGACAGGAGAAAGCTAACTCGAAGACTACACATCCAGTCGATCAGTGAAGCTGTAAAATTTGTAAAACTTCCCATCATTTAAATATATATGAGTATGTCAAGATATGCAACTATATGCATGAGAATACATACAAATCTGTACATACATACATACATACATACATACATACATACAT
>NW_026299498.1:0-201 GCF_001194135.2 Octopus bimaculoides
TCACCCTTAGGGTTTAGCCGCATTTAAGTGGCAAATATACTTCACATTATGTAATAAGTGTTATATTATAAACTCCACTCTTCACTTATATATACATACATACACACACAAATGTATATGTACACACATAAACATACATTTATATAGACACACACACATACATAAACATACATATATACATAAACACACATACATAAACAT
>NW_026299499.1:0-212 GCF_001194135.2 Octopus bimaculoides
ATATATATATACAGCATTACATAGACATTCCGGCCAATCTAAACCGGATGTTAGATTATGGATTCTAAGAGGACTATACACTCACACACACACTCACTCACACACACACTCACACACACACTCATTCACACACACACTCACTCACACACACACTCAGGGGGAGAGAAAGACGGTGAGAGAGAGAGGGATAAAGTTACACAGACAGACAGACA
>NW_026299500.1:0-449 GCF_001194135.2 Octopus bimaculoides
GTGAAGGCATGAAACGTTTCTTTCCTTCAAACTATTAATAATCGGGATTTCGGTCCTAATTAGGTAAAAGATGGAAACGCAATAAATGGCAGTAGCATAACAAATCCTAGCACTAATCACACTAACTATGGGCACCCAGGTAGAACTTGCAATTGTAGAGTAAAGGAAAGCTGCGTGTTCGGAAATAGCTGCATGAGAAGGGAAGTGGTATACCAATGTGTGGTAAACACAAAGTATGAAAACAGGGCATACGTGGGTGCGACTAAAAATAGTATGAAACAAAGGTTTAATTATCACTACTACACGTTTAAAAACGGGAACAGAAGGAATTCTACCACATTAAGTAGCTACATATGGGAACTAAAGGATAAGGGCATCAACTTTAACCTGCGCTGGAATATATTAGCATCCGCACCTGCATATAATAACAAAAATAGGAAATGCTTATT
>NW_026299502.1:0-405 GCF_001194135.2 Octopus bimaculoides
ATTATTATTATTATTATTATTATTATTATTATTATTATAATTATCATCGTTGAGGCAGGTGAGCTGGCAGAAGCGTTAGGACGCTGGGCGAAATGCTTAGAGGTATTTCGTCTGTTGCTACGTTCTCAGTTCAAATGCCGCCGAGGTGGACTTTATCTTTCATCCCTTCGGGGTCGATAAGTTAAATACCAGTGTAACACTGGAGTCGATGTAATTGACTTAACCCCTCCCTCAAATTTCAGGCCTTGTGCCTATAGAAGAAATTATTATTATTATTATTATTATTATTTACGTGCTATACTAATTAGCAGGGCTGTTGTCTTGAGGTTTGGTGACAACACGTCTTCTCAAATCTCAAGGTTTCTTCTTCTTCTTCTTCTTCTTCTTCTTCTTCTTCTTCTTCTT
>NW_026299503.1:0-709 GCF_001194135.2 Octopus bimaculoides
AGGAGACAACAAACGTCAAGGCAAGGCAAATATTTCAAGTCATATACATTATCATTATTGGAAAAAAATCAAAGTCTTACAGCTGTTTCTGAGATATCCCAGAGTATCGGATATTCTGTCATCAGAGACAAATAGGGAAAATGAGAAGGTTATAGATTAATGAAATGAGAACATAGAGGATAGGAGTAAAGGAATAAGGTGATGAAGAGAGAGAAGAAAAAACAAGCATAAAAAGTTCACTGTTCAGAACTGTTATGCATCTTTTTGCGTCTCTCTCTTCGTCTCCTTATTCATTTACTCCTATCCTCTATGTCTTCATTTCATTAATCTATGCCCTTCCCCTTTTCCCTGTTTGTCTCTGATGATGGAACATTCCATATTCTGGGATATCCCAGAAACAGCTGTAAGACTTTGAATTTTTTCCAATAATGATAATGTACATGACTTGAGATGTTTGCCTTGCCTTAACGCTTGTTGTCCTCCTTAACAATTATATATCCGCTATATCAGAAATCTGCAATGCCTCCATAACTACCGTCTCGGATATAACCTTAGAGCCCTAGTAATCTGTTGCAGCATTTACCTAGCGTACCTAATCATTTAGATCACCTGTGAACTAAACCCCTCATATAATGGTTGACCAAGTATAGCACTTACTCAGTGTACCTATCCGTTTAGATAACAAGTGAATTAAAGCCCTTATATTATA
>NW_026299503.1:1589-2054 GCF_001194135.2 Octopus bimaculoides
ATATATATTGTTTTTCATTTTCTTTTCTTTTCTCCACTATTTTTCTCTTCCTTCGGCAATATTTCTTCACACTGTCTGATTTATATTTAACTTGAACTACTTTTCTTTTTCTTTTTTTACGAAGCTGCTGCATAATTATACTCTGAAACTGTTTTCAGCTATTGGAGCTGTGGCCATACTGGATCATCAATTTCACGAATATTCTTTATCTTTGCTTTTGTTTCAGTCGACAATATCGACCCAAATAGTTTATCTGGAATTTATTTTGACGATTTCGTAAATGACGAATATCAACCAAAACAAAAAAAAAGGTGTAACTGAATAAGAAGTAAATGCTGCAAAGCATTTTCGTTCGAGGCTCATACTTTTGCCATCCCTCGGTGGCACACACATACACAGACATACACATGGCTGTGTGGTAAGGAGGTTGCTTCCCAACCACATGGTTACGGGTTCAATCCCACT
>NW_026299504.1:0-208 GCF_001194135.2 Octopus bimaculoides
TGAGATCGTGTGCTGGAACGAAAACAATTGTAGCGTGGAAGGTGTTTATACGCCATTTAAAAACACACAAAAACCGTCAGATTTACTTCAACATCAAAATTTAATTTGTGTCAAATTATTTTCGTCGCTTTGAGACCGCGACCAGTTCACTGACAAATTTCTGTGCTACATCTGAGAAAGTAACAGTTAGTTCATGATATATATGTAC
>NW_026299505.1:0-462 GCF_001194135.2 Octopus bimaculoides
TACATACATATATATGCCTTTATATGAAGTCCTTTGTGCATATGTGTCCACACATGCGTGTATGTGTGTGTACATGTGTGTATGCGTGCGTGCATGTACACTAGCATGTGCGTCTGTATTTTTATTATTTGTGTGCGTTCCTTGGTTGCCCTTCTTCACTTCTACCCAAGGCGAATCTCATTCTCGTTTGCTCGAGGCTAGAAGTGAAATTCGTCGTCTTGAAACCATCCACATTAGCCATAAAAATAGAAAGAAATATATATATAACATACATTAGATAGCATAGTCCTCACTCGATAAACTACGCCCGGAAATTAAAAAAGAAAGATAAAAAAAAAGAGGTCATATTCACAGCTGGAACACCTATTATAGAATTCGTTGTATCGAGGTTGACGTGGGGCTAAAATAATAGATAAATAAAAAAAATTAAAATAACGTTAACAATAATAAAAAATAGTAGCA
>NW_026299506.1:0-243 GCF_001194135.2 Octopus bimaculoides
CCTTTTAAAGAAATGGCAAAACCAGGTGGCATTGTTTTGAAGAAAGTTGTCTTTCAAAAAGAATCTTTGGTGTCATCGCAAGGTGAAATCAAAATATTTGAAAATCCTACACGATTATGTGAAAAACGCTTTATATGATTTATAAAACATGTGACGTATTAACAAAAATCTGTAAATATACAAACATCCAGATTTCATTGACAAGGGGCAACACCCTGAAACTAGTCTGCAGATGCCAAACCA
>NW_026299507.1:0-305 GCF_001194135.2 Octopus bimaculoides
GGCCTGGGGCCCGCAAGAACGTACCTGGCGTCGCAAGAACGTGCCTGGCAACACAAGAGCGTGCATAGAGCCGCAAGAACGTTCTTGCGGCTTCGGGCACGTTCTTGCGGTGCCGGACACGTACTTACTGCCCCGGATTCGTACTTACGGCCCCAGGAACGTTCATCCTGCCCCAGTAACTTACTTGCGGCCCCAGGTAGTGACAGCCCCGATCACGTTCTTGCGTTGCTGGGCACGTACTTACGGCCCTGAGCACGTACTTACAGCCCCGGGCACATATTTGCGGCCCCAGGTACATACTTACG
>NW_026299507.1:315-479 GCF_001194135.2 Octopus bimaculoides
GCCCTGAGCACGTACTTACAGCCCCGGGCACATATTTGCGGCCCCAGGTACATACTTACGGTCCCGGGTTCGTAATTACGGCCCAAAGAACGTGCATATGGCCCCAGGCAATTTCTAGCGGCCCTAGGCACGTAGTTACTGCCCCGAACACGTTCTTGCGGCGC
>NW_026299508.1:0-308 GCF_001194135.2 Octopus bimaculoides
AAGACTCATTGCTGAATTGAATATTTATTTCGCAAATCTCCTATTTATTCACCTGGTTACCAGCCTATTCACCTGGTTACCAGCCTATTCTCGTTGCTTAATGCTTATTAAATCTGCACGATGTTTGAAACTTATTATTGTCAATGCCATTAACTATTCAAGTCTCTTATTAATTCGTTCCCAGATAGAGGTTTGCGTTTAGTTAATCCGCCAGCGGATTAACTAAACAGAAATTATCTTCTACATTATAAATTCTAAATTCTCCGCATTTCATTTGGATTCTTCGAAAACTAGCCGCGATCCTTACC
>NW_026299509.1:0-341 GCF_001194135.2 Octopus bimaculoides
ATGACGATGATGATTATGGTGGTGGAGTTGATGGTGGTTGAGGCGGTGGTGGTGTTAGTGGTACGAATGGAAATTATGATGACGATTATAATGATCGTGTTGTTGTCGATGATGTTGAGAATAATGATGATGGGAGGGAGAGGAGGTAGATATGAATGAAGATGAAGGGGATGGTGTGATGGTGATAAATGTGATGATGAAGCAGATGGTGATAATTGTGATGACGATGTATGATAACGACGACGATGATGATGATGACAGAGTGCTGATAGTGGCTGTAGTGATACTGATAGTATGATGGTAATGATTAGGATGGGGATGATCAAATTGTTGATTATTAT
>NW_026299510.1:0-2732 GCF_001194135.2 Octopus bimaculoides
CTAGTACTTATTCTATTGGTCTCTTTTGCCGAACCGCTAAGTTATGGAGATGTAAACTCACCAGCATCAGTTGTCAAGCGATGTTGGTGGGGACAAATACAGACACACAAACATATACATATATATATACGACGGGCTTCTTTCAGTTTCTGTCTACCAAATCCACTCACAAGGCTTTGGTTGGCCCGAGGCTATACTAGAAGGCACTTGCCCAAGGTGCCATGCAGTGGGACTGAACCCGGAACCATGTGGTTGGTAAGCAAGCTACTTACCACACAGCCACTCCTGCGCCAATGAAATATACTTATTTATTCTCATATTTTCAAATTAATCATGCATTACTTTTTAGCTTTGATATTTTTCAACGATGTGTCTGTTTATTATTAGAATAGCATTGTAGGATAGGTGTGAGAGGCCAAATCTGGCCAGCTTGAACATAAAATTGGTAATTAAAAGTGACACATTGGTTAGTTCTAGATATATCTATTATTTGACTAAGATGATGAGGTCATGATTGGAACGTCTTTGATTATAAGTCTACTTACTCAGAACTGATAGGAGATTAAGCAATAACTACAAACACAACTAAATCTAATTGTAATCATTTTAACCAGTGAAAGTTTACTGAATGCAAAATATCTGCCATTACTGAAATATTTTTGTTTTTGAGGAAATGCTAAAATATTCAATAAGATAACTACTTATAGAATTTATTTTTTGGTAAAAATAGTAATTTTTAAGCAAAAAAGAAAGTCTATTGAAAATTTAATGCTTTGTTCTATCTCCCGTTCTACAATAAATAATTTTAAAAAATGCCCTTTAATGAAATAATACTTTTGCATTACATTTGAGAATGACATTTAGAATTTATGCAAAAACAAAATTCTTTCTTTTGAAAGACTGTTGTTAATGAAAATGACATTTGAAAATATTAAGCTCTTCTATAAGCTAAAATTTAAATTAATTCCTCATATTATTCAAGTATATAAATTAACCATAATATTTCTCCAACAGAACAAAGTTGAAGATTGTGTAGAATTCTCAACTACAAGACAAATGAATAATTATATCCATTCTCATAAATAACAGAAATAACTATCTTCATGAAATTCGTATTATTTAATATGGTCCACTTTCTGTTAAGTCTTCTTTTTTAAAAAAAAATACCAAATCAAGTAGATAAAAATGGGTTATTAATTATTTCCTTTTAATCTTATGCGTTAGTTTTAGAATATATCTAATATATCATTCTCATTAACCATACATCTTTCAGTACTGTAATCTTGCTAATATCTTCTAAAACATAAATCTCTGCAAATAAAGAGTTATATACTGTAGAGTAGTAAGCCAAAATGAAATTTTCACGAAGTTCTTTTTTTCTCTTTCTCAGGTATTGTTTTTGAAAGGTTTCATGAATATAGACTAGATGTGTGCGCGTGTGTGTGTGTGTGTGTGTGTGTGTGTGTGTGTGTGTGTGTGTGTACGTAAGTATGTATGTATGCAAGTGTTTTTGAATGTGTGAATGTGTCTATGTTGGTCTGTCTGTATGTATGTGTGTAAGTGTGTGTGTGTGTGTGTATGTGTTTGTGTCTATGTACATATATCTATCTGTCTGTCTGTCTGTCTGTATGTATGCATGTATGTGTATATGTGTGCGTGTGTATATTTGTATTTATGTATGTATACATGCATGCTTGCATGCAGGTATGTATATATGTACGTATGTATGTACGTACATATATATATGTATGCATTATGCATGTGTGTGTATATGTATGTATGTATGGATGGATGGATGGATGAATGGATGGATGGATGAATGGATGCATGCATGCATGTATGTATGTATGTATGTATGTATATATGTATGTATGTATGTATGTGTATGTATGTATGTATGTATGTATGTATATGTATGTATGTATGTATTAAGATGTCATCTGTATTTTATAGAAATATTCCATTTCCACAACATGGAAATATTTAAAATGTAATATAAAGTGACAAGATAAATCATTGACTGTGTAACATATGCTATTACATGCCACTTGATAGATCTCACAATATCAGCTTAATGATTCCTAGTTATCCATGCTGATAACAACAAGTGACAATGCAGTCATAACTGAAAAGCACATAAATTTTTTATTATCTTTATTCTTTTTTTTTGTTTTTTTTTTTTGTTTCCTTGAATGCAATGAAAGAAAATATGAAGAAATGAAATTTACTAAGTAGTATTCTTTCCTACATAACAAGTTAGAGATAAGAGCTATTCAATATCTTTTGATTTAATACAGCTTAGTGGAAATATATCTAAGAGGTCCAAAGTAAAATAGACAGAAAAAGTAGCCATAAACGAATTTTGTCAAAAAAGAAGTTTTCTAAAAAAAATGACATTGTAGGAATATTAAATTGGAATCCATGTAATGTAAGTTAGATACATTGAAAATGGTTTAAAACACATTTATATATGTCATTATAGATTTATATTTATATACATTTTTTTTTTTACCTATAAATCTAACATTTTCTGGGGAAGAAAATTTTGTAATAGCCTGTTAGCAAGCTTAGACACTTCATATTCAAAAACTTCATTTATATATAAATGATTTCTCTTTTGCCTTCTAAAAATAATTTTTTCTTCTAAATCTTAAATACATAAAAATACATATGCATTAAAGTTACATGATTAAATCTATGATTAATGCAATATAAATTGGGTATTTTTGTAG
>NW_026299511.1:0-418 GCF_001194135.2 Octopus bimaculoides
CACACATATGTATGAGTATATGTATGTAATTTTGCATGCAAATTTGTATGTGTAAGTATGTACGTACGTATGGTAGATATATAGAGACTGACAGACAGACATAAGTATGTATATGAAAAGCAATCAACTGAAGCAATCAACTGCATTTGAAATTTGAGTACCTATATTGAAAGCTGTGTATTAAAATGTCGTCTTTCATCTAAGATCCTCATGTTTAGAGTTCTTTCGTGTCTAAGTAGTCCTTTCAACCTTCAGACAAAATACACTTTTGTATATGTGCATATATACATACATACATATATACATACATACGTATACACATATACGTACATATACATATATACATACATATACACATACTTACATACGTATGTATGTGTATAGATAGATAGATAGATAGATAGATAGATAGATAGAT
>NW_026299512.1:0-377 GCF_001194135.2 Octopus bimaculoides
ATAACTGGGTACATCACGTGGCAAAAGAACAAGGACAAAAATGGTAAACATGGTACAACAAACAAGCAGGCCACAGAGAAACATCCCCTTCATCAGCTGCCACCATTAAATCTCCGGCGTTTCGAAGAAATTAAGGCAGTACGCATCGTTAAAATGGTTCTTCCCACGAACAGAAATTAAATTGTTTTCCTGGAGGGTAGTGGCGGACGGAAAACAAGACAGGAAAACGAAACGGTGAAATAAACAAACAAAAAGGCTGTACAGCCAGACGTGATGTGTGTATGTCTCGAACGCTGTGAAGCACGTACAGGAGGGGCTAAGAAGTATGTGCGAGCATGGTGATTCCAAGAACGAAAAGAAATAGCAGCCGCACACAC
>NW_026299513.1:0-370 GCF_001194135.2 Octopus bimaculoides
TATATATATATATATATAGATGCTATTGTGCAAAAGTGTCGTGAGCCCAAAATGTTGTTTTTTTCAGAAAATGAAAAAAATAATTTCACCATTCCATAGTAAAAGCGTTGTACAACACTTCGACAATTTTTGGTATCTTGGCATCTGAAGCAGCTGGAGATACGATAGTTTGAGCAAAAGAACCGGCTATTGCAAGCAAACATAAATATTCTTTTCTACTCTAGACACAAGGCCCGAAATTTGGTGGGAGGGGGTGCAGTCGATTAGATCGAGTTCAGTACGCAACTGGTACTTAATTAATCGTCCCCTAAAGGATAAAAGGCAAAGTCGACCTCCGCAGAATTTGAACTCAGAACGTAACGGCAGGCGA
>NW_026299514.1:0-228 GCF_001194135.2 Octopus bimaculoides
GTGGTGGTATGTTTACGTCCCCGTAATCCATAATCTAGCGTAACGACGGAATAAGTACCTGGCTTAATAAGAAAGTACTGGTGTCGATTCATTCGACTAAAATCCCTCAAGTCGATACCAGTATAGCTGCAGTCTAATGACTGAAACAAGCAAAAGGATTATGTCTATGTATGTGCGTGGCGCACGCGCATATATATATATATATATATATATATATATATATATATA
>NW_026299515.1:0-186 GCF_001194135.2 Octopus bimaculoides
CAAATTTACAACTGTTGAATTTTGGCGAAGTTAAATCTAACGTCGACAAAACAGTTTGGTCCTGCGAAATAACAAGTAACAGGAAGTTGGTGTTGACCCTAAGAAGCTGGAGGCGATGAAGATGGAGGTCCGTAAGCTGCGGAACGAAGTGTTGGGTCTCCATGAGGCTATTGTCGTGTCGTCGCT
>NW_026299515.1:196-447 GCF_001194135.2 Octopus bimaculoides
AAGTGTTGGGTCTCCATGAGGCTATTGTCGTGTCGTCGCTGGAACTGGCTCTGTGGTCAGTGGCTAGACCTCAGGTGTTGCTTTGTACTGTCTGTAGAAAAAAAAATATTGTTGACCAGCCTTACGTCGTTGCTGCAAGGAAAAAAACAATACAGGCAAAATTTTTTATGTATGTGCGTGTGTGTAGTATTTTTTTTTCTTTGTGTTGTCCTGTAAGACAATAGATGGAAGCAACGTTGTTTGTTTTTTTT
>NW_026299516.1:0-413 GCF_001194135.2 Octopus bimaculoides
ACTGGAAGTGATATTTCAATAATAAATATGGACACATGGAAGAAAATAGGAAAACCTATGTAGAGGAAAACTGAAATTGCTTGTAGCATGACAGACAACAAATTACATTTCATAGGCGAAATGTGGACTAATGTCATATTTCGAGGGAAAACATGCAATGCGAAAGTTTTCATTGTTAGAAATACAACCGATCTGTTTGGTACTGATTGGTTAGAATTATTCAATTCATGGGACCTTCTCATAAATCTCTGTTGTCAAAATGTAAATGGTTGCCCCTCTAAAAATAATTCGTCTGAAGAGTTACTCTTTTACTTGTTTTAGTCATTTGACTGCAGCCATGCTGGAGCACCACCACCTTTAGTTGAGCAAATCAACCCAGGACTTATTCTTTGTAAGCCTAGTACTTATTCTAT
>NW_026299517.1:0-204 GCF_001194135.2 Octopus bimaculoides
CATGTAAGCACATACACGCACACACATATATGCACATACATACATGTACATATCCATATATATATATATACAGATATATACATATACAAGGACATATAGACATATACATACAGATCGTGTCATATAGCCAGCGGGAGACGATGCCTCGTGGGGCTAAATTACAGCAACACTCGTCCTAAACCAGGACTGCCATGTTATGTTGGC
>NW_026299518.1:0-620 GCF_001194135.2 Octopus bimaculoides
TAGCAGCTACACTTTCAGCGCACCCACCCCCGCTACTAACTTGGTCACCCGGATAGCGGAAGCTATCAACTACCTCTAGTTTTTGTCCCTGGAATTAGACAGAAGTTGTTTCCTGTTTGTTTACAGTGTTTATTGCACCTGAACATCTGCCACATACAAAAACTAACTTCCTAGTTAACCTGCCTTTGATATTGCTGCACCTCTTATGTGTCTATAGCTTACACTGGGTACATCTTATAGAGTTACTACCTACTCCTTTTCTACATACTGTGCAGGGCCATCTACCTGAAGGGGTTTGTGCTTTAGCTACCTTCCTGCTTATTAGGATTTTGGTTTTAGCTAGGTTGACTCTAAGGCCCTTCGATTCTAGTCCCTGCTTCCACACCTGAAATTTCTCCTCTAGTTCTGATAGTGTCTCCGCAATTAGTGCAAGGTCATCAGCATAGAGGAGCTCCCAGGGGCAACCTGTCTTGAATTCCTCTATGATCACCTGGAAGACTATCATAATTAGGAGGGGGCTGAGGACAGAACCTTGGTGGACCCCTACCTCTACCCAGAATTCATTACTGTACTCATTTCCAACCCTGACCTTACTGACAGCATCTCTGTACATGGCTCAC
>NW_026299518.1:630-846 GCF_001194135.2 Octopus bimaculoides
CTCATTTCCAACCCTGACCTTACTGACAGCATCTCTGTACATGGCTCACACAGCTCTCACTAACCATTCTTCTATCCCAAGTTTCTTCATTGACCACCAGATAAGGGATCGGAGGACCCTGTGAAAGGCTTTCTCCATGCCAACGAAAGCCAGGTACAGAGGTTTTTCCTTGGCTAGGTATTTCTCCTGCAGCTGTCTTACTAGAAATATGGCATC
>NW_026299519.1:0-138 GCF_001194135.2 Octopus bimaculoides
TATATACATATATATACATATACATACATATATATAGATATATATACATACATATATGTACATACATATATATATACATACATATTTATACATACATATATATACATATGTATATATACATATGTATATATACATATG
>NW_026299519.1:271-446 GCF_001194135.2 Octopus bimaculoides
TATATATATATATGTACATACATATATATCTATATATTTATACATATATATCTATATATATATATATATACATATATTCATACATATATTTATAAATATGTACATGCATATATACATACATATATATAAACATATACATACATGTATATATATATATATATATATATATATATAT
>NW_026299519.1:456-874 GCF_001194135.2 Octopus bimaculoides
TATATATATATATATATATATATATATATATATATATAATATAGGCATATATATATACATATATATAGACATATGTATATATACATATATATATAGACATATGTATATATATACACATATATACATAAACATAATTATGCAAATATATATAGAAGTATATATATAGACATATATATAAACACATACATATATATATATAGATGCATATATACATACACATAGACATGTGTATACGTGCATATATATGTATGCATACATATATATAGATAGATATATATATAAATATAAAAATACATAGACTTATATTTATATACATATATACATACGTATATATTTTCATACATTTATTCATACATATATACATACACATATACACATAGATATACATATATATACACATATATATACGTATACATAT
>NW_026299519.1:884-1001 GCF_001194135.2 Octopus bimaculoides
CATAGATATACATATATATACACATATATATACGTATACATATATATATACATATACATACACATACAAATATATACATACATATACATATATATACATATATATATATATATATAT
>NW_026299520.1:0-805 GCF_001194135.2 Octopus bimaculoides
CTACCTTATATTTTTTCATTATTTCCTTTTCTAGTAGTTTATCATAAAGTCGTGTATATAAAGTGGTCTATATAAATTCCTGGTCTTATCAGATTGCACTATAACTCCATCCTGGTTCTTTAATATTTCTATCTAAATTGCGGAGGTGCTTGTTGTATCTGTTAGGGTATTTTTTAAAATTTGATATTTTTCACCATATTCCATATTTTCGCCTCAGAGTCCTGTATAATTCTATTATTCGGAGATTCCTGCCTAGATTTGAAGTTTCTCTTTATATAGTCTATATTTTCCATTTTAGTATTATTCTTATTAGGATTGTTGTTATTGTAGTAGTGAGCCTTCTATTTCATTCTATTTATAAAGTTTTTAAGCTGGTTAATTAGGTCCTGAATATATTCTTTCCTGCTGGGAATAGGTATATCCTTCAAAGATGAGTTCCACTCTATCATCTCAATCCTACCTGAAAGATCCATGTCTGACATATAAGAAGTCCTAGTGGTAGAACCAATTGTATGATTAATATAAATAATTTGGGAAAACAAATTTCCAAATGAATCAGGTACAACCCTTCAGCATTATATGCATCTACATATCATACCTTGGGGTCTTATTTATCGTAATTTATATATTTATCTAAACATATACAAAGTATCTGATAAAAGTCAATATTAATTCAATTTTTAGGGATTAATTGATATGCGGGCATTCTATTTCAGATAATACAAAAAATAACCTAATATATATCATATATATACCTGGTTATTATTATTTTTTTGTCTACGTTTTGTTTGCAACATCCTGTACC
>NW_026299521.1:0-447 GCF_001194135.2 Octopus bimaculoides
TATATATATATATATATATATATATTCATGCATGCATCAATACATACGTATATTCATGCATGCTTACATATGTACAGGAGTGACTTTGGTGATGCATCAGAGACACAATATATCGAATTAAAAGTTTACTGTAACCAAAGAATTTCATTATGTACGTATATTGTCATACATATCCTTAACTCCAAGATTCGTTGACTACAACGTGGATGACATTTTCTTTAGTTCATCTTAGAGCCTCAACTAAATATCATGACCTTTTAAGACATACGAACACACACACACACGCACACACATAAATATATGCATATACACACCTACACACACACAAACAATCATATACACGAACGCACACAAAGATGCAAATACGAACACGCATGTACAATTACCCATGAACACAAATACACACAAACACTCACATACTCACACACACACACACACACTCACACA
>NW_026299522.1:0-395 GCF_001194135.2 Octopus bimaculoides
CCACAACTGAATGTCAGGTCGAGAACGACCAGCCTGCCTTCTGGATCAGAGAAAAAACAACTTTTTCTCGGTTACCCGTTCAGGAGGGGGGACAGATCTCTTGGCCCCTTTACTCGGGTTTCAGTTGCAACAATCACATCCAATTTTCTTGACCTGATGTAATTTAGGAAGCGTCCTTGCTTCCAGCTAGACAACAGGCCACGAAAATTTAAACAACCAATGTGAACAGACATGTCTTACCTGTTAATCAGGGCTTGTCCGGTGGAGAGGGACTCTCCGCCTTCTCTTGATACAGGGTCGGAGGTGGCAAGTCTTGAAAATGGACTGGTTAAATTCCAGTCTCACTGCCGATACAGACGTTCTGTATGTATTTAATAAAATCTTATGAGTCTTTG
>NW_026299523.1:0-350 GCF_001194135.2 Octopus bimaculoides
TACATACATACATATATATCTTTATTTGCGCCCTTTTAAAGCCTAGCCAGGCTCATGGGCCCGGTTTCCCGGGCGTATGCGTTCCCCAGAGAAACTGCCAGAGAAACAAGACATCATTCGTGAAACAGTTCTTTATATCATACACTTTTGCAAATCTATTATGAAACTGGTAGGGCGGATTTCTACTCATATATTTTAAAACCTAATTAAATTCTAATTAATTTTAATAATTTTAATATATTCTGTGTGTATTTCTAATTTCATTTCTTCCATACATCCACTTGTTTGGATTAATAACGAGTTGTTGTTGTTGTTGTTGTTGGCACTCCGTCGCTTACGACGTCGAAGGT
>NW_026299524.1:0-209 GCF_001194135.2 Octopus bimaculoides
AATTCACAAGATCCGAGTTTTTCCCTCATAACTTTTAGAAAAGTCGGGAAACTTTAATCCTATGGTACCACTCTTCTGGTTGCCCCAGTGATTGTAAATAGCACCGATATGAAGAACATTACAAAGAAAAGAAAAACAAGCTTAGGTCACTGAGGTCCACAGCATAGGTTTAAGATGGAAAATTACAGACATATACAAATAATGCACTT
>NW_026299525.1:0-729 GCF_001194135.2 Octopus bimaculoides
TACTACTACTACTACTACTACTACTACTACTACTACTACTACTAAAAGGAGAAGTCTGTCATCATCGTCATCATCATCATCGTCATCATCGGATCTTCTTCTCAAGTACAACAGAATGCCAAAGGTGTCGGTCATTGACTCTGTGAGGCCCGATACTAGTTAGGAGCTCTACATGTGCCCCTGGCGTCAGCCACTTTGCCTCCGTGAGGCCCAACACTTGAACGGAGCTTTTTTTACATGCAAGTTACATGACACCAGACACATGAATAGGTATATTTAGCTGCTATTTCTAGAAGGTTGAACGACCACATGAAGATTCTTGTATTAGTTAGAAGAGTGGTTGTTTTTGGGCTAAAACACTGTCATTAGGAATCCATCTTGTCTGCGGGAGACAAACAGAAGATACGCTAACCAGCCAGAAAAAATAGGCAACATACCTGTGCAAAGTGTTTTGTATTTTGTTTTCTCTTTTTTATGTTTTTTATTTTTTTTATTTTTCAGCATGCACACCTTCCCCTTCCCTGCACTGAAACGCACATACACATGCATGTCATCAGCATCACCATCATCATCGTCGTCATCATCATCATCATCGTCAGCTTCATTATACCTATTTCTGCATTGTCTGGAATGAAGCCAGTTCCATCAGGTTGACTCTTATAATCTGGTTATGGCATTAGAAAGCCAGACAGGCTTTAAAGGTAGCAGTTATAATAATAATAATAATAA
>NW_026299526.1:0-470 GCF_001194135.2 Octopus bimaculoides
TAATAATAATAATAGTAATGATGATGATGATGATGATGATGATGATAATATTGCAATACCTTGGGATGCACGCATTAGTGACAAAGAACTAGAAAAGATAGAAAAGTACAGACTTCTAAAAGACGAAATTGCAATAATGTGGACTATGAGGAGAGAGTCGGTCATTTCAGTAGTTTTAAGGGCATTCGGTGCACTAGGAACCAAGTTCGAGAAATATGTCAGAGAAATCGGAATTGACGTGAGAGCAGAGCAAGACAAAAATCTGAGGACTGCTAAAATTTTGAGATTGGTACTGGGATGTTCAATGCCTTCCACAATAATTAGCAACCAATTATCAAAGTTTGACCTCTGACCACAGACTGCTGTCCGCTCCCACAGATTCAACCAGAGCAAACAAGACCAAGCGCTCTGAGAGGTAAAAAAAACAAAACCAAACATAATATTAATTGTTTCAAATTTTTCCACAAGGG
>NW_026299527.1:0-1851 GCF_001194135.2 Octopus bimaculoides
TATATATTTCCACTCGTACGGTATTCCACAACTTTATATATATATATATATACGTTAACGCAGTATATATATATAATTTTACATTCGTGTATACACATTGTGGTATGTTGTTTAAAGCCCGTTCACAGTATTCGGTTACCTGATATCAATAGAGATATGGAGGTATGTCCCACTGGATTTACATCAGGAATTACTTTGTGTCCCTAGGGTCTATGAAAATATGAAGGAAAATGAAATTTACCAACATCTTTATTCACTACGATCGTTAAATAAACAGTCTCGTGAATTTCATTTTCTACCTACCTACCTACCTACCTACCTATCTATCTATCTATCTATCTATCTATCTATCTATCTATCTATCTATCTATCTATCTATAATTGATGCTATAGACATTTAAAGACTTCAGGGATGTGAAAGAATTCGCTTTAGGAAGCAAATACCACTATTCATTCAACTTCGGTAGTGGTTGAATATATTCTTAAGTCCACCATTTCGTCAATCGCAGCAGCTTCCAAGCTTCACCACTAATTCACTTCTCAACTAAATCGCAAGCTGTTAACAGTTTTAAAGAGGACACCTCCTCAGCTACACTTTGGCATAAATAGTTTGACATTTGGTTTAGTAGAAAAAAAAGTTACATCAAAATATTTGAGGTCTAAAGGTGGGCAGTAAGGCACCTATTCATATTCCCTTAATATATTTTTTTAATTTTAAAATAAAAGTACACTTTTCTTAGGCTTAAATGATAGAAAAATGTATGAGAAATTCAGAATCGTTAGTTGCATTTAACAAAACTTAGTAGAAAAAAGTTATGAGGTGAAATGTCATGAAATTTCATGTCAGTAAGTGAGGAAGTAAGAAGTAACGCTCCAAGCAACAATGTTAGGATAAGAATGTATTTCTAAAATGAATGTTTACAAACTAATGCGGCGTGTTGGCAGTAACGTTAACGCTACGAGGGAAGTGTTTATCGGTATTTCGTCTGTCTTTTCGTTCTAAGTTCGACTTTACCTTTCATGTATATCTTAATTTTTTATTAAAGTTATTTTTAATATGCTGTTGAATTAGGTTAAGTTTAACTTATTATTAATTTTCTCTTTCAGCTTTAATTAACTTGTTTTCTGCTTTTTTTTTGCTTTTCCTTTTTAGTTGCTTTCCTTTTCTTTTTAGCTAATTATTTAATCAGGCTAGTTCATTAATGTGTTATATGCTTCAAATATGTGCATCTAAATTTATTGGGGCAGGAATATAGTCATTTTTGGCCGTATCTCTATGGGCAGACCTGAAGGCATAACGTAAGGCTGTCCAGAAAAGGCATTAGTTAAAAGTGCTTATATTTTAAATTTACTTTTAAATTTCAAAATTAATTAAAAGGGATTTTTCATAAATCAAGTTTATATTAATGGGATGTAGGTAATTTTAACTTGTGAATATCTGATATGCTTTCATAATTACTGTTGTATTGAATAATTATTGATAGATCTAAATTAGCAGCCGTCAGTGCTATTATTACCGACTCAAAATCTAGGTGACTTAAGGTGAGCCTGGTAACTGGTGGTTTTGGGGTCTTTGCATCTTTTGGTGAGCCATGGTGCAACCAACAACATAGTAAAAATCCCTGACATTAATTTGGTGTGGATGGGTAATATCAAATAATTCAATCACAACATATATTTAAATTAAACATGAAAAAATTGAAATATCATCACTTACATGGAAAAATTGAAATATTATCTTACAGTATTTTATAAGTTAAAATCTTAAATTATTAATTGACACATTAATTATCTTATAATAGCAATGCCTGGAAAAATCATGGATTACATGGAAAAATGCAAGCATGAAAA
>NW_026299527.1:1861-2296 GCF_001194135.2 Octopus bimaculoides
GACACATTAATTATCTTATAATAGCAATGCCTGGAAAAATCATGGATTACATGGAAAAATGCAAGCATGAAAAGTAATATTCTTAAGATTATAAACCTGGACAAGTACAAGATAAGTTATTATACCTGGAAAAGTATAGGACAAGCTATTACTTCTAGTAAAGTAGAGAATAAGAAACTTTTTACGTAAAATATTGCAGCAAAAATGAAAATTTGAATATTAAAAATTATTTTATTATAGTTTACAAATAGCACTATACTTATTTACGTAGAATTTGGCTAATTTACTACATTAAATACAGAAAAAAGTGACTACTTAGATACACTTACAAATTAGCTGAACAGTTTTGTACAATAAATTTAAAAGATGAGAATTGTAAAAAGTAATAAATTAGAAGAATTGGCATTCTTTGCTGCAATATTTTAAGTAAAAAGT
>NW_026299529.1:0-313 GCF_001194135.2 Octopus bimaculoides
GGCTGAAATTTGTGGAGAGGGGACTAGTCGATTACATCGACCCCAGCGTTTCACTGGTGCCTAATCGACCCTGAAAGGATGAAAGCCAAAGACAACCTCGGCGGAATTTGAACTTAGAACGTAAAGTCGGATGAAATGTTTGCTAAGCATTTTCTACGATGCGCTAAAAATTCTGCTAGCTCACCTCCATAACAAGAATAAGAACAACAACAACAACAACAACAAGGACGATAACAACAACAATAACAACAGCAACAGTAATAATAAACTCCACCGATATAATCATCAAAAATCATCACCACAATCATCAGCA
>NW_026299530.1:0-243 GCF_001194135.2 Octopus bimaculoides
AGCGCAGTACTTGAAATTTGTTTGCATTGAACTGCATATTATTTTGCTCTACCCACTCATATATTGCACTTAAAAATGGGAAAAGAACGCAAAACATCAAACATTTCTACATACATATATATGTATACAAATAATATGTATAATTAATGCATATAAATTTATTTTCAAATATACATGTAGCATTATATAATACATATGTGTGTGTATGTATGTTTATATATATATATATATATATATATATAT
>NW_026299531.1:0-295 GCF_001194135.2 Octopus bimaculoides
TATATATATATATATATATATATATATATATACACATATATATACGTGTGCGTATGTGCATTTTGGTACAACATACACGCATTCATATATGTATATACTGACAGTTTGGCATATAAGCATACACAAACATACACACACACACATATGCACATAAACATAAATGAATGTTTGCCAGATATTTTATTTAATTTTCCCTGAGGGCGTTCTTTAAATTTTGGTAGTATATGCTGCCAATTTCTTGTAAAAAGATTAAGAAGAATTAAAGTTACTAAGTTGGAATTGACATTAATTATCT
>NW_026299532.1:0-288 GCF_001194135.2 Octopus bimaculoides
ATATATATATATATATGTATGCGTATGTATTTACATTTTCACCTGATTTTTCAAGCTGTTTCTTCAGCCTTTCTTCATTCGAGAATTCCTTTATTATTATTATTATTATTATTATTATTATCATAATACACACACACGCACACACACACACACACACACACACACACACACACACATATAATTAATATCAGGGTAAGAAAAATTTTAGAAATGTTTACTACCAGTAGCGTGTAGAAAAATTAGTCTATTGACTAATTATATGTATATATATATGTGTGTGTGTATGTG
>NW_026299533.1:0-242 GCF_001194135.2 Octopus bimaculoides
GGGCAAGTGTCTTCTACTATAGCCTTGGACCGACCAAAGCCTTGCGAGTGTATTTGGTAGACGGAAACTAAAAGAAGCCCTTGTATATATATCTATATCTATATCTATATCTCTCTCTCTATATATATATAGTATAAAGGATTGTGGGTAAAGCCAGAACAATTCGAAGTAAATGCACGATCCTTTACACAATATATTCTACACAATGCTTCATAGTGATTATTCCTTTATATATATATATA
>NW_026299534.1:0-109 GCF_001194135.2 Octopus bimaculoides
ATTATCTCATCTAATTATCACTTGATGACACTCTCTTTCTCTTAGTTTTGCGTTTTCTTTCTTATATCTGTGCTAGACCTATGACGTGTCATTGTCCTCTCACCTCTAG
>NW_026299534.1:299-411 GCF_001194135.2 Octopus bimaculoides
GTCTTCTGATTCAGGAAATATTTGAAGATATTTCAACATCATTCATCCTCCTTAAAAAAACGGCTTTCTTTCCAGGTGAGTGATGATTAGATCTACACGGGTCAAACAGGAA
>NW_026299535.1:0-985 GCF_001194135.2 Octopus bimaculoides
CAAATCACTCATTTGTGTTCTGTAATTTGGACCTATTAATATAAATATCTATACATTTATACTTAAAATTTTATCATCTGAAAGTTTTCACATTGAATTCAGTTGATCTTGCTTAGAGATACAGCCTGATTGATTAGAGGCAGTTGATTATAACAGGACCCAATGAAAGGCATGCTTGAAGACTCTGTCCCTACGACCATCCCAAGATTAAGTGGACGAGGAAGATGAGATGAGATGAGAATTCCCAAAATATATTTTATATTAGTTTCTTTCCATGGTGGTTTGGCAGAATTGTCCGAGTGCCTCATAGTATTTAGTTATGTCTCTTTACATTCTGTTTTCGAATCCTGTCAAGATCAGCTTTGCTGTTCATCCTTTCAAGGTTAATACAATAAAATAAAATACTAGCAAATTACTTGTGTTAACGTATTCCAAAAACCCCCTTTTCTGATTAATTCTGGTCTTATGCTAATATTAAAACCCATTGTATATTTTATCAATTTTAAATAAAACAGTGACATGCATTGAAATGAAATTTTCTGAAATCCATTTTCAAAAAGAAATACTTTATAATATAAAGTAAATTATATTCTTACCAGGTATTATTCGTCGATATGCGTTGTCATGCTTAAACTGGCAATTTTCTGCCCATTTCTGAGCAACATATTCCAAGTCTTTATCCCAGTACTGAAAATATAGACAAATAATGTGAAATTTTCAACAACAAGGCAATAAATGGAAAATGTATCACTAATTTTGTTCACTTTTGCAAATGTACCAACACAGAATATAATGGGTCGTAGCTTCAGCTATGTTAAGAAATTATACATCCATGTAATACAATAATGCAAACATGTATAAACTGCAAATGGTATATCTATGTAGTAAACATTATAATGATCCTTCATTTATGTAAGATAATTGTAGCATGTAGAGATACCAAGATGTCACCCATGAAACGGCTAACAATGCTCAATGATGTTTA
>NW_026299536.1:0-238 GCF_001194135.2 Octopus bimaculoides
ATATATATATATATATATGCATGTATATATATATATGCATGTATATATATTTATACACACAAATATATACATATATATAGGTACGTATATATATATATAAATTATAAAAGTGGATAGTACATGTGTGTGTATGTGCGTGTGTATATGTGCGTGTGTATGTGCGTGTGTGTGTATATATCTCTCGTTATATATATATATGTATATATGTGTATCTTTATATATATATATATATATGTAT
>NW_026299537.1:0-1307 GCF_001194135.2 Octopus bimaculoides
TAGGTGTCTTCAAGACAAGGCTGGACCTCTTCCTGTCAGGTGTCCCAGATTAACCAACTTCACAGCAGGAGGCACAGATGAGAGCAGCTGCATCAAACTCTCTCATGCACCAAATGTCAATTCCTGAAGTAAAATTCGTGAAGTAAAATTGTGTAGCAACACAAAATGGCGGTGCCCCAGCATGGCCACAGCTCATGAGCTGAAACTGGATAAAATGAATGAAAATGAAATGAAATATATATATATATATATATATACACACACACACACACACACACACACATACACATATATATATATATATAAATATATATACATATATATATACATATATATATTTATATATGTATATATATATATGTATATTTATATAAAATAAATAATATATAAATATATGCATATATCCATACATATATGTACATACCTACATATATATGTATATATATATATAAATGCATATATGGGTACAGGACATCAAAAAACGTTAAACATAATGAGAAATGAAAACAAAGAAAACGAACATTTTTTCAAACAACGACAAAAACAAACAAAGGAACGAGACATGCAACATAAAGAATATTCCCCTTCATCAGTTGTCCCTGTTCCATCTACTCTGAGTTTCAAAGGTAAGGACAATACACGACTTCGTTGAAACAGTCCTTCCCACAAAGCAAATTAAATAAAATTTGGGTTTTTTGCGGAGAGCGAAAGTGTTAACAAGAACAGGACAGTGAGAACAAGACAGTAAAAACAAACGGTGAGGGCTGTTGAGCCATATATGTATATATATCTGTGTGTGTGTCTTTGTTTGTCCACCCATTACTACTTGACAACCTGTGCTGCTGTGTTTACATCCCCGTAGTTTAGCGGTTCGGCAAATGAGACCGATAGAATAAGTGTCAGGCTTATAAAATAAGTTCTAGGGTCGATTCATTCGGCTAAAAATTTAAGGCAGTGCCCCAGCATGGTCTCAGTCTAATGACTGAAACAGATAAAACATATATATATATATATATATATATATATATATATATAAAGATGAGAAGGTGTCTGTCTGTGTGTCTGTGTGAATCCCTACAACTTGAGAACTACACAGCCAATTTCATTCAAATTTTACGCATGCCTTACTTAGGGTCCATGTAGTGTCATAGGCCCAAAAAATTTATAACTTCTTGCCTAGTGCGAGTCCAGAGCAATATCATATCTTCTTCACTATTTCAGCATTACGTGTCAAAAGTGAAGCAATAACATCTCTAATGTTATGTCAGATATTTTCACTTTAATAGTTTCACTTTAATACTGAAACT
>NW_026299538.1:0-236 GCF_001194135.2 Octopus bimaculoides
GAAATAACGAGAGAATATATTCTCTTGCAAAATCCTTTAGCAAAGCGTTCTATGAAATACAACATATTCAATTCGAAGAGTATATTAAACAATATTATAATACATACAATGTGGTAAACACAATGAAATACGAAAATAAACAAGATACACCACACGTACACTCACACAAAAATTAAAATAGATGTCTATTCTAAATATTTTCCCGGCATATGTTCCCACTTCTCTAACGAAGACAA
>NW_026299539.1:0-537 GCF_001194135.2 Octopus bimaculoides
GAAGAGCTCTAATTAGTGAGACCTCAATTACATTATGCAACATGTAATGTATGTGTGAATTAGCTTCCAAGAAGACACTCTATATGCAAATTCGTATATTCTCTAACTTTTACTAGTAGATGGTTTATAAGCTGCGTCTCGCTTCAGAGTTAATAAGGATACTCAGCCGCAGATGAAACCCCAACATGGAATTGTAACTAATCCAGCTAGTCTTTGTACATTGTACATAACGACTATATAATTACAATTATCTAATGAATACAGTGTTGATTGAAACACAGATAATGTACATAGCGTTATTATACATATCGTTGGTGTTAATTCAGCAACAACGAATATTACATATATGCATTTGTGAGCAACATACCATTCTACGTTCAACGTATCATCACATGTTCCTTAACTACATGGAATTACTATTATAACCAGTGAAACTTCCCCTATGAGTGTAAGAGGTACGAAACAGAGTTTTATATCTCATTCAGGTCATTATACACATATTTTGCACTATATCCACACACAAATTATACTTATATA
>NW_026299540.1:0-296 GCF_001194135.2 Octopus bimaculoides
ATATATATATAAAAGGGTAAAGACCCTCTTCGATCATGATCGACTTTGGAATTACACCTAAAAAGTTACGCTCAGAGGCATAAGTCCAGGCAAGGTTGTTTATGGAAGACTAGCAGTCACCCATGCACACCAGCCTCCCCTCTTCATGCCATGGATGTTATCCAAGGAAAAGGCAAACGCCAGTACAGCATGGCACCAGTGACTCTGCAAATCATTTCTACATCTGAGTGAACTGCAACATGAAATAAAGTGTCTTATTCATGAACACAATACACAGACCAGTCCAGGAATCAAAC
>NW_026299541.1:0-700 GCF_001194135.2 Octopus bimaculoides
TATATATATATATATATATATATATATATCCCTAAAAAACCCATATTCATCTACACATACCTGCATTGACACCGCTTTGTATGTGCGTGTTTGTATGTATACGTGAAATTACATTAATAAGCCACAAGAAGAAAGAGATGAGGGGATGTAAACAGAGAAGCGAGATGGTTGCGTATACATACGTACAAACGTACACATATACAAAGATACGGATGCATAGAAATATACATATAGTGTGTGCGTGTGCGTGTGCGTGTGTGCATGCATGTATGTGTAATTGGTAAATTAACATTTAGACGAAGAAACAAGGACAGTTAATCAGGGAAGTGAGACATATGAAAGACTCTGATAGAAACAATAAGTTTACAAAAGTAAAAAACAATGAGTGGGGAGCATCAAGTGGAAATATATATTATAAAAGGAAATGGAGTGAAGTGAAAGGTTTATAAAGAAAAACGGGGAATATAGTTGGATTTATTAAGTAATCAAAGCAAGATATTAATGAACCACGTTATAAATGAAGAGAGGTTGCACAAAGTGCTGTGTGTGAAATAATGTGTATACATACATATATATACATGTATGCATTTTTATATATATATGTTTGTATGTATGTATGTATATATGTATGTGTATGTATAAATAAATAAATATACATCTATCTATCTATCTATCTATCTATCTATATATATATATATAT
>NW_026299542.1:0-206 GCF_001194135.2 Octopus bimaculoides
GCATATATATATATATATATATGCATATATATGTATATGCATATATATATTAGTGTATATATGTGCGTGTGTGTATATATGTCTGTGTATATACGTCTGTGTGTGTATATATATATATATGTAAATGTATGTATATAGATATATGTATATATATGCATATATATATGCATGTATATATATGCATATATATGCATGTATATATATGC
>NW_026299543.1:0-386 GCF_001194135.2 Octopus bimaculoides
GTGTGTGTGTGTGTGTGTGTGTGTGTGTATACATACATATATACATATATTATATATGTGTGTGTATATATACATACACACACACACATATATATAAACACATGCATGTATACACGCACACACATGTATAAATATACATACACATTATACATGTGTGTGTATGTGTGTATGTGTGTGAATGTGTTTATGTGTGTGTATGTGTGTCTGTGTGTGTGTGGGTTATAATGAAGCATACAAACCTATGTACGTGTGTGTGTTTGTGTTAGTGTTTTCGTGTGTCTGATTAAGGTATATACAATATGTATTATATTGAGATGGCTGCTGTATAAGGGACGCTATGAAGTAGTAGTAGTAGTAGTAGTAGTAGTAGTAGTAGTAGTAGTAGT
>NW_026299544.1:0-250 GCF_001194135.2 Octopus bimaculoides
AACCATGTAACACAAGCCTTCTGTAGTTTTTTTACTCTTGTTTATCTTTTGTACATCCAACCACGTTGTTTCACATACCAATTTTCTCACCTATATATATATATATATATATATATATATATGTACACACACACACATGCATATATAAACACACATATATATACATATATTCACACTCACACAAACATGTATATATAAACACATACATATATACACACACATATATATATATATATATAAACACACACAC
>NW_026299545.1:0-223 GCF_001194135.2 Octopus bimaculoides
ACATACATCAAGGTATATTTGTAGAAAATTTCACGAAAAAATATTCATTTCCTGGAAGTTAAGAGGAATTTAAGTGGAATTTCCGAAAATTGTCCGCCACCCTCCTCCCAAAACACTTTCACTGAAACTTTTTGTATATTCGGAATCTACATAATAAATAATATATGCATAGTAAATTTCATAAAAAAATATTCATTTTTCTGAAAGTTATGACCTTCCAAAG
>NW_026299546.1:0-312 GCF_001194135.2 Octopus bimaculoides
TCGCATGTTTTCAAACATGATGATATTGAATGAAGGATCGCCTACAAATTATAGAACAGATAAACAATTTTGTATTCGAAGTTATTTCACGTAAAAACTTTTCGTATTTCGGTAATTTCAACCAATCACTGACGTATTTTGTAACACTTCAAACATTTCTAATCGTTTCATACATATAAATATAGGTATGTATATAAACATTTATGTACATATTTATAATTATCTTTTCATGCACACACATGAACGCACATATACCTCCACACACACAACGCATACATACATGTACATACCTGCATACACACGCGTACATAC
>NW_026299548.1:0-283 GCF_001194135.2 Octopus bimaculoides
TGAATATATAACTACATATGTATCAGTAAGTTACTTATACATGGATATATACACATCATATATACATAATAAAACAGCACCATATATATGAATACAAACAAAATATTGGTGAATTAATGTGAAAACTTAACAAATAGATAATGAACATACTGATTATTCAGGAATATAAAAATATAGGTTCATAAGCTACATGAAAAGGAATACTTACATATCCATACATGTACTTACTTGCATAAATATACCTACCTACCTACCTACCTACCTGCATATATATATATATATA
>NW_026299549.1:0-270 GCF_001194135.2 Octopus bimaculoides
AAAAAAAAGAATAAAAGAATATATAAATATATATATATACACACCCGATTCAAAGAATCTCATGGAACTCACAGCAAGGTCCCTGCCTGGAAAGTGGCTATCAAGATACACCGTGATTAGGGCTAAGATATAAACTCAGCGTCGCCCTGAAAGTTCAGTAATTGCTTCGGTGAAGAATATGTATAAAAGACAATAAATTTGTAGCTGTAGTACATATGCTTATATGTATATTCGTTTATATATGTATTATGACGAATGATCACGTAATAT
>NW_026299550.1:0-370 GCF_001194135.2 Octopus bimaculoides
GAATGTCCACGTTAGTGGTCAACGTCATATATAAAGATATATATATATATGTAGGCATGCATACTGATACATACATATATACATACATGCATATGTATATGCATATACATATATACATACATACATACATACATACAAACATACATACACAAGCGCACACATTTGTGAACATATACACTTATACACGCCCTTAGATATATGGCCATATATACATCCAGATACATCCCTGTATGCATACTTAATATGACAAACAACACAAGAGTGAACCACAATTCATGCAATTTAACATGTATATAAATTTACACGGATATGACATACATATGCACATACATACATACATACACACATACATATGTAAACATATATATAT
>NW_026299551.1:0-203 GCF_001194135.2 Octopus bimaculoides
GCGCGCATATGCATGTGCATCTATGTTATGTGTATGTTACTTCATTCTGGCAGTGCCACCATCAAAACAACAACAATAACAACGTCGATACCAACAACAATTACTATACTACAACTACTATTGCAAAACGGCGCTACCAATGATAGTACCGATGCTATTACTACCGCCATCAGCACAAACTACCACCACCACCGCCGCCGCCG
>NW_026299552.1:0-444 GCF_001194135.2 Octopus bimaculoides
TAGATGGAAACTGAAATAAACCTGTTGTATATGTGTGTGTGTGTGTATGTTTGAATATGTATGTATGTATATAATATGTGTGTATGTATATATATATATGTATGTGTATATGTATGTATGTATATCTATATGTATATGTATGTATATATATATATGTATGTATGTTTGTATATATTTGTATATATATATGATATATGTGTGTGTGTCTGTGTTTGTCCCCACCACCATCACTTGACAGCTGGTGTGTTTATGTTCCCGTAACTTAGTGGTTAGGGAAAAGAGACCGATAGAATAAATACCAGGCTTACAAAGAATAAATCCTGGGGTCAATTTCTTCGGCTAAAACCCTTTAAGGCAGTGCTCCAGCATGGCCACTGTCAAATGACAGAAACAAGTAAAAGAGTAATTGCTCTATGTGAATAAATTAGCAATATGTCTCACAGA
>NW_026299553.1:0-118 GCF_001194135.2 Octopus bimaculoides
GCACATACATACATACATACAAATACATATACATATATATATATATATATGTATATATAAAAGAAAACTAACTCAAGTGTTTTCATATATACATACATACACATACACATATACATAC
>NW_026299553.1:153-281 GCF_001194135.2 Octopus bimaculoides
TATATATATATATATATATGTGTACACACACACACACATATATACACATATATACACATACACGCATACATACATAAAACATACACACACATACATATAGAAATATGTACTTACATACAGAACCTAAT
>NW_026299553.1:320-450 GCF_001194135.2 Octopus bimaculoides
TTATATGCTTACATATACATAGATTTGTACACATATACAGACATATATATACTTACAAACATACGTACCCCCCCACACAGGTATACATGTATACATACATACACACAGATATACTCATCCACACACATAT
>NW_026299554.1:0-299 GCF_001194135.2 Octopus bimaculoides
CACACACAGCAACGAATTCATCCAAACATATAGAGATGAATATATATCTACATAACATGTGCCAATTTGTGTATATGTATCGCCGTTCGTGTACACTGGTGTTAAAGAGTCTGTAGAGATCTCTGCTTCATTATGAAAAAGTACAGCAATGAAAGAAGATCTGAGCTTGATATGACTGAGTAAACACTTTCATTGTGGCACCCCAGCATGGCCACAGTTCAATGACTTATAACACGTTGAATTATTATCATTTTATATATATAGTTAGATAGATAGATAGATAGATAGATAGACATATG
>NW_026299555.1:0-270 GCF_001194135.2 Octopus bimaculoides
GTGAAAAAGTGCCACACCCTAGCAGTTGAGGGAACCTGTGGAAGAGGTAATCTCAGGAAGACCTGGGATGAGTTGGCGAAGCACGACCTTCAGACATTAGACCTCACCGAGGCAATGACTTCTGACCGAGACCTTTGGAAATATGCTGTGCGTGAGAAGACCCGGCAAGCCAAGTGAGACTAAAATCTAAGGCCTCTGCCAGGGATGTAGCCAGCCCACTTATGCATACCTTTCCTTCATTTGACACTAAACTCTGCTTGCGAAGACCTG
>NW_026299555.1:280-676 GCF_001194135.2 Octopus bimaculoides
CAGCCCACTTATGCATACCTTTCCTTCATTTGACACTAAACTCTGCTTGCGAAGACCTGTTGAGGCAAGTGAAATCGAAATCGAACTAAATTCGATGACTGGCACCCATGCCACCGTCTCCTTCATTGAACACTAAACTCGGCTTGCGAAGACCTGTTGGGGCAAGTGAAAGCGAAATGGTGATGGCACTTGTACCAGTGGAGTGCTAAGAGTACCGTTCGAGCGTGATCGTTGCCAGAGCAGCTGCCTGGTTTCCGTGCCAGTGGCACGTAAATAGCACCATTTGAGCGTGATCGTTACCAGTGTCGTCTTCCTGGCATGTGAAAAGACATTCGAGCGAGATCGTTGCCACTGGACTGGCTCCTGTGCAGGTGGCACATAAAATACACCATTTTG
>NW_026299556.1:0-341 GCF_001194135.2 Octopus bimaculoides
CTGAAGTCCTGGAATTCACAAGCCGACCGTGTCGACTACTGATAGTTGCCTAACGGAGACATTCCCTTCCGATTAACCACTTGTCGGAACGTTCAACAAGTAGAATATAAAGAAACGCCGTAAGGATAAGCACTTTCTGCACGTGGAGCCCAGAGTGACCCTCTAGACCGGCCATATCTATTTTCATTTACACACACACACATACACACATGTGCATGTATGTATGTGTGTATGCATGTGTATATGCACCTATTCCTTCATGTAAACGCATAATTCCCATATTATAACAATGAAATATGCACAGACGTATAAAAGAAATAGCATTGAAAGGAGTGGGTATA
>NW_026299557.1:0-339 GCF_001194135.2 Octopus bimaculoides
GAGAGAGAGAGAGAGAGGGTAAGAGAGAGAGAAATTATGAGTTAGAGGTTATACAACCGTCTGAGATAAATGTATGTGTAGGCCTTGATGTAAGCTTAACAGTAATTGGCAATTTAAAGGGTAAACCGTACTTTGATATATTATAATAAGATAATAGAAGAAATGGGACATGTAACAATTAGAAGCTGATCATTAGTATTGAAAGATCATAGTTAAGATGACATTTACAGCTGCTTCCCTTTGTTAACAAACCGAAACAGCTGTAAATGTTATCTTAACCATAATCAAACTATAATTATTCAATACTAATAATACTTCTAATTGTTACATGTTGCTCCG
>NW_026299558.1:0-1195 GCF_001194135.2 Octopus bimaculoides
ATATATATATATATGCATATAGTTCAAATTTTCTGAAAACAAAGGACGAAAAAAGGTGAACACTCGGGAAGAACGGAAAAATCTTTACCGCTTCAAGCCTAACCGTTTCGACAGCAAGGGGAGAGAAAGAAAAATGTTCAATATCCCGTAATAACATCAACATCAACACCAATAGGTAGTAAACTGACCGCTAAAACACGCATAACTTGGAATTCCCAAATCTGCCGGTATTCCCAACGCGAGAATCTATGTCTGCTTTGTGACTGTCCATTCAGTCATCTTCCAGGGACCCGACGCCCTAACAGAAACCGGGCTATCCGAACACACAAACCACAGTAAAAACGCCCCTTGCTGTTGTAATGCTGACGTACCAAAGTGTAGGATGAGCTCTGAGAAGGGAGAAAGTATAAGCCAAATTGTTAGTGAGTGCTGTAAACTCGCACAGCGCCAATACAAAAGGAGACACGACAATATGGACAAATAAGTCCACTGGCTGTTGTGTGGTAAAGCAAACCTCGAGATAGCCCAACAATGGTATGAACACAAGCCAGAAGGAGTAACGATGGCACTGGTGGTAACTGAAGCATTTGGAGCAGTTTCTAAGAGATTTGAGAAACATATTAAGAATATTAGAGATGCTGACAGGCTCGAAGTGGTCCAGAATACAGCATTGTTGGGTACAACTTGCATTCTAAGGAGAGTACTGTCTCTTGAATCGCAGAAGAAGGCACTACTTGAAACCTTTGGTGATTTGCTATTGCCTGCTTTCAAGCAAATAACAACCGGTAATTAAGAACTATCCGAGAGCCTTTCGGAATAATAATGATAATAATAACCTGCCCCCTTCCTCTTCCAATGGGTTCTCAGTGCTGCTGTGATCATTCATACGATAGAATGGCCAATTAACAGCACTCCCCAAAAATGTCTGACCCTTTTCTATTACTTTCTATTCATTTATTTGCTTCAGTCATTTGACTGCGGCCATGCCTTTAGTCGAGCAAATCGACTCCAGGATTTATTCTTTGTAAGTATAGTACTTATTCTATCGGATTCTCTTGCCGAACCGCTAACTAACTGGGACGTAAACACACAAGCATCGGTTGTCAAGTGATGTTGGGGGGACAAATACAGGCACACACACAAACACACACACACACACACACAGACACACACACACATATATCTATACGAGGGT
>NW_026299558.1:1205-1477 GCF_001194135.2 Octopus bimaculoides
CACACACACACACACACAGACACACACACACATATATCTATACGAGGGTCTTGTTTCAGTTTTCGTCTGCCAAATCCACTCACAAGGATTTGATCGGTCCGAGGCTATAGTAGAAGATGCTTGCCCAATGTACCACGCAGTGGGACTGAACCCCAAGCCATGTGGTTGATAAGGAAGCTACTTACCACACAGCCACTCCTGCTAAAATATAAAAATTCTTCTATAATAATAATAATAATAAATAATAATAATAATAATAATAATAATAATGG
>NW_026299558.1:1487-1628 GCF_001194135.2 Octopus bimaculoides
TAATAATAATAATAAATAATAATAATAATAATAATAATAATAATGGTGATATCTGCGAGTATTCATTTCATTATTGACTCATTTATATATATATATATATGGAGAGAGAGAGAAAGAGGGAGAGAGAGAGAGAGAGAGAGA
>NW_026299558.1:1638-2060 GCF_001194135.2 Octopus bimaculoides
GAGAGAGAGAGAGAGTGAGAGTGAGAGAGAGAGTGAGAGAGAGAGAGAGAAAGTGATAGATACATATATTTAGACATGGACACACACACACATATATATATATAGTTCTTTTTGGTGATTCTTTCGTATCTTGATCATCATAATGCCACCAACTTTGGCTATTGCCTTAAGGCGTAAACAGTTGGACGTAATATTTGTGTTGTCTGATGCTTATGTCACCGGCAATCTTTTGCCGAGCCGCCGCTAATTTACGAGGAGTATAAGCCATATAACATCGATTGGGTTATGCTGATGCATAAATGCAAAGCAGCACGCATAAACATTCTTACGTATATATGGGCCCTCTGCACACTTCCCATCACAATGTCATTCACAAAGCATTGGTTATCACAAATCTACATGGAAAGACACTTTATGAGGCT
>NW_026299558.1:2125-2422 GCF_001194135.2 Octopus bimaculoides
CTACAGCTATACAGACCTGTTTATTTATACTTTATGTTTTGTAGCGAGTCGTCAAATATTAATGATTACAGGGGGCGATTTTATTGACTAAATATTATGATATTCTACTATGGCGTAGTAGCATCTTTAAGAATAAACTAAAAACATTTGTATATATACGCATACGTACTCACTCAGTGCAGTTATGTCAGGGCAGCGTAATCGTGCGTTTATGCTATCATTTGGAACCTAATATGAAATTTATTCTAATATTTCTTTTCAACGAAATATAATTTTCGAATCGCAAGTTAGAGGACA
>NW_026299559.1:0-219 GCF_001194135.2 Octopus bimaculoides
ATGCATATACTCATATATTGTTTATATATATATATATATATATATACACAAAAAAAAAAACAATATCTGAGGTAAATAAAGAACTATATGAGAAAAGATAAGGCTGAAAGTTGGATGTGAAAGTAATATGGTGTCTGATCAATAAAATGATGGACAAACAGACAGACAGACAAATGGGTAGATTGAAACCTGCTAAAGAGATAATAGATAAATGTTTAA
>NW_026299560.1:0-286 GCF_001194135.2 Octopus bimaculoides
ATAAGAAATTGCAGTGTGCATACGTAAATCTTAAACACCTCAAGGAATACTCACTTACAAACCCGAAATAAAGCTAATAAAATCTAAATGTCGGATTGGGAATGTTAGCAAACACATATTTAACAGTATTTAAGGGAGAGATTGAAAATTTCCAGATATTGCGAATGGAATAGCCCTAGTGCACTAGTTATCTGCCTTAGAGACATTAGATATGGAAATGGATGTAAATTCACAGTATGATATTGTCGAATACATACATGCATACATACATACATACATACATACA
>NW_026299561.1:0-1791 GCF_001194135.2 Octopus bimaculoides
TATATATATATATATATATATGTAATATACATATATGTATGTATGTATTTATATGTATTGTGGGATCTTTTTATACTTCTAAGTAGGAGCTGTGGTAACAATGCCCAGTTGGAAGGATAGGATTATTATTATTATTATTATTATCATTATTTCGTAATGTCGTTTGGCTTATTTTCATCATTCCGTGTGATGTCAGTGATAAGATGGGCAGAAAAAGCAACATTATTGCATTAATAAATGTAATCATGGTAATGATATTTATGATGATGATGAGGAGGACGACGGTAACAGCAATGGTGATGATGATGCTGATGATGATAAGTAGGAGGAGGAGGGTGTGGATCATGAGGATAATGATGATGAGTATGAGGATTACAACGACGCTAACGATGTTGATAGTGATGATGACCGTGATGATGACGTCCGTGATAATAACGATGGTGATGATGAAAAACGCGACGACGACGACGATGATGATGGCAATGATGATACTGACGACAACGTCGATGATGATGATGATGACGATGATTGAGATAATGATGTGATGATGATATTGATGATGATGGTGATGATGACGATGATGATGACAATGATAACGATGATGGTGATGATGACGATGATGATGATGATGACGATGATGACGACGACGACGATGGTGATGACGACTATGATGATGATGAAGATGACGACAATGATGATGATGATGATGACGACAATGATGATGATAATGATGACGATGATGATGATGGTGATGATGATGATGATAGTAGGAACAACAATAAGATATAAAAGGAATAAGCAAAATTCTTAACACTAAGCCAAGTAAGGAAATTATCATAGACATAAATCATAACTGCCATTTCTGCAAGACATTTTGGCTTATTCCTCGAGCTTATTCACGTGTGAGAAAGAGAAGAAAAAAAAATCAGACAAAAAAAAAAGAAAAGAAAAAAAAACAATAAAAAACATTAACACTACAACAAAACAAAACATGACTTTAAAAAAAAACTAATAAAAGAGACGAAACGAATACGGAAAGAAAATAACAACAGATTTTACAATATTCTGAAAGAATAATAATAACAACAACAATAATAATAATAATAATAATAATAATAATAATAATAATAATAATAATAATAATAATAATAATGATAATAATAATAACGTAGTTTAAGAAATGTATAAGAGAAATGAAAGAAAGCATAACATGCGCTTTGCGACAGACATTATTCGGAAAATCCTTTTGACATTTGCATTAAGATAAAAAAAATGAAACAAAAACCTAACGGAACTCCACCTCCATTCCTTCTCATCCGCCTCTCCTTCAATATACATACGTACACACACACACACACACACACACACACACACACACACATGTGTGTGTGTGTGTAGGACTAGACTTCTCTTTCATTTCCCTTCCGATCTTATAACGCACACATACCCTAACACACACATTCACACATATACAGACAGATACATGGAGGGGTATATACATATACACGGATACATATATATTCATAAACACACACAGATATGTATCCATAGAGAGACAGATTGATAGAGTAGATATATATATATATAGAGAGATAGATAGATAGATAGATAGATAGATAGATAGATAGAGGGAGAGAGAGAGAGTGATAAACGCCTACATATCCATTTAAATACACACGCATAAGCTCACTGATATATTTTTGTGTATTTATTATGTATCTATGTATCCATATATAGAAACACGTGTGTTGGTATATATATATATATATATATATATATATATATATATAT
>NW_026299562.1:0-266 GCF_001194135.2 Octopus bimaculoides
TGTATGTATATATGTATGTATGTATATATATAGTATTCGAAATTGTACAATACGCAAAGACACAAATAGGTGAGAGAACAACAAACAGGGTGTATTATTTTGACGCTCAGAAAAAATGGAAGAGATTTTGATATTTCGAGCTTGCGCTCTTCTACAGAAAGGAACGAGTAAAGAAAACAGATGGAGAAAATGAAAAGCATATACATACATACATACATGTAACAACCGATGCAGACTTTGTGGAGTTCACACTGAAGATATCACCC
>NW_026299563.1:0-1070 GCF_001194135.2 Octopus bimaculoides
TTCACTGAATTCACAACCGTTTCCAGACAATACAAACTCACAAAATTTTGAAAATAACTATAAAAAACCATCAAAACTTGAAAATGCTTATTTCGTGATTTGCATTCGATTTTAGACACTCTTAGATAGTTTTCATTTTTGCAAAACCACTATTCATTTTGAAGTTTATCGTGTTAATATAAGCTAGATGGTTGTTGAAAACATTATATTTATCAACGAGTTCACCGAAGTCACAACCGTTTTCAGAAAACACAAACACACAAGATTTTGCAAAAAACAATGAAAAAACAAACAAAACTTGAAAGTGCTTACTTCGTGATTTCCAGTCAATTTTAGACACTGATAGATAGTATTCATTTTTGCAAAACCACTATTAATTTTGTAGTCTAGAGCGTTAATATAAGCTAGACGGTTGTAGAAAACATATTTATCAAAGAGTTCACCGAAGTCACAACCGTTTTCAGAATACACAAACTCACAAAATTTGGCAAATAATCATGAAAAACCAACAAATCTTGAAAATGCTTATTTCGTGATTTCCAGTCGATTTCAGAGACTTTTAGATAGTTGTCATTTTTGCAAAACCACTATTCATTTTGATGTCTACATGCTTAATATAAGCTAAAAGGTTGATGAAAACATTATATTTATCACAGAGTTCACCGAAGTTACAACCGTTTCCAGACAATACAAACTGACAAATTTTTGCAAATAACAATGAAAAAGCAACAAAACTTGAAAATGCTTTTTTCGTGATTTGCATTCGATTTTAGAAACTCTTAGATAGTTTTCATTTTGGAAAACAACTATTCATTTTGAAGTCTAGAGGGATAATATAATCTAGATGGTTGTTGAAAACACTATATTTATCAAAGTCTTCACCGAAGTCACAACCGTTTTCAGAAAACACAAACTCACAAAATTTTGCAAATAACCATGAAAAAACCAACAAAACTTGAAAATGGTTATTTCATGATTTCCAGTCGATTTTAGACACTTTTAGGTAGTTTGCATTCTCGGAAAACCTCTATTCGTTTTGAAGTCTAGATGGTTAATATAAACTAGATGGG
>NW_026299564.1:0-312 GCF_001194135.2 Octopus bimaculoides
TCTGTTTAGTTTGCTTCATTTTCTTTTTCTTTTCTTTTTTTTTGCTTCAAGTGTAACTGAACGTTACATTTGAAGCAATCGTACGCTAAAACAGGATTTGAAAGTAGCACATAAAAGAATCAAACGGTAACGTAAACGACGTTGAAAGTGAAAATTTTACTTGCTACTAAAATGATACTCAATCATAAAATGTTATATAGCATTATATTCACACGCATCACATGAAATATAAACGTACATCAAATGGTAGTCATTCTCTCAAACAAGCATTACAATTTATCGATGGTAATACCTACAATCAAGAATATAAAT
>NW_026299565.1:0-460 GCF_001194135.2 Octopus bimaculoides
TGTAAGGTAGATGTGAGAGGTTGAATTTGGCCAGTTTGAAAATAGAACATGTAGAATATTTGGGCTGGATATAGCTGGGTTAAATGCTAAAAGGTTAAATAAACATATAACAAAAATATGTTGTACGAATTTAGAAACTTTGAGAGAAAGTGAAATAATTAGTTTTTAACAGTTTTTTACTTGAAGTAGATAAAACTGTAAACAATGGTGTGAAATTTTGGCACCAGGCCAGTAATTTTAAGGGTGAGGGTAAGTCAATTTCAATTTTATTGACAGCATTCTATTGTTGAAAGGACAAAAGGCAAAATTGACCTTGGTGGAATTTGAACCCAGAGCATAAAGAGGTGTAAGAAATACTGCAAAGTATTTTGTCTGATTTGCTAACAATTCTACCTGCTCATTGTCGTAGATTGTTGGCACTCCGTCACTTATGACGTCGAGGGTTCCAGTTGATCCGATC
>NW_026299567.1:0-513 GCF_001194135.2 Octopus bimaculoides
ATACTTAGAGGAGGAGGAAAGTAGATGGGCCGACGAGCGTATAGCGAGATTGGCCCCAACCTCTCCAGCAAAACGTAAGTAGAACTTCTTCTTCTTTCAAATGGCCTCTCTGAACATTGGATGTTTAAATGTGCGTGGTCTGAGTTCGAAGTGGAAGCAGGCATGTTTCCTCGCCGACCTCAGATCGCACGATATACATGTGATGGTTGCTACAGGGACCAAGCTGGACAGTTTACGAACCTTCTCGCCTCTCCTGAATGGCTATGAGAAAATCATGTCTCCTGGCCAGACCGGGGGGCGAGGGGGTGTAGTGATACTGATCCTTAATGGCTTGGCTCTGCAGACAAGTACAGTCTATGTGGACCCTGAAGGTGGGCTGGTCGTCCTTGATGTGACATACAGCAGTAAGGCCTTCAGGCTGATCGGACTCTACGCATCATGCGCTAGAGGTTTCCAAACTGATTTTTATCGGCGCCTAGAGGGCTTTCTCGTGACGTCGAAGACATTAGTAGT
>NW_026299568.1:0-532 GCF_001194135.2 Octopus bimaculoides
AACAACTTAACAACAAAGGAATGCGACTACCTAGCAAACTTTAATTGCAACACCAGCAACCTCTATTTCTGAAGCTTGCAAAATGTCCACTTCCACCTGCATCACTGCACCACATCCCACTGATCTCACACTAAGACCAATTGTGGCAGGCCCAAACTGTGAAACATACAGATTAAGCAACTTTATCGATATCCTCTTGAAACCAATACTTCACCACATACCAAGTATTGTTAGAGATGACCTGGACCTACTAAATCATCTACCCAAACATACCGATAGAGACATTTTCGTTGTTTCCTTTGATGTAATAAATCTTTACACTACGATCCCACATCAATATAGACTGGAAGCCATTAAATTATGGCTAGAAAAATACCTCAATGAGATCCCAGAAAGAATAAAAAAAGAATTCAGCATCGAGGGCCTTAAGTTTATCCTTCAAAACAATTTTTTCAATTTTAATGATAACACCTACAGACAGATATCAGGGACTGCAATGGTGACTAAAGTTGCCCCTACATATGCAAACCTG
>NW_026299569.1:0-401 GCF_001194135.2 Octopus bimaculoides
CGGCCTAGGCAGAATTTGAACTCAGGACGTAGAGACAGGCGCATTACCGCTAAACATTTCACCCGGCGTGCTAACGTTTCTCATTTCTTTATTGCCCACAAGGGGCTAAACATACAGGGGACAAACAAGGACAGACAAATGGATTAAGTCGATTGCATCGACATCAAAGTGTAACAGGTACTTAATTTATCGACTCCCAAAGGATGAAAGGCAAAGTCGACCTCGCCGGAATTTGAACTCAGAACATAACGGCAGACGAAATACCGCTAAGTATTTCGCACGGCGTGCTAACGTTTCTGCCGCCGCCTTCTTTTGCTAAATTCATATCAAGATATGTGTGTATGTATGTACGTATGTATGTATGTATGTATTTATGTATATGTATGTATGTATGTATGTAT
>NW_026299570.1:0-525 GCF_001194135.2 Octopus bimaculoides
AGAGAGAGAGAGAGCAATAAGAAAATGGAAGGGAATAAGTGGTATTCATCAACTTGCAGACAATGTATTGTGTCAGTTTACTTGTTTATTCGTTTACTAAAAGGACAATCATAACAATATACAGACACAAGTGACTTATGTCAGATCAGTAATTAAAAAATGACATATAGCGACATATGACATTTTTTAATTATTGATCTGACATAATATGTCACATGTGTTTGTATATTTTTTTTTATTATTGTCCTTTAGGTAAACAAATAATCAAGTAAACTGACACAATACAATGTCTGCAAGTTCATGAATACCACCAATCCCCTTCCATTTTCTTATTGCTATATAAATTAATGGTAAAATTTCTTTTTACCCGCACCCATTTATTGCACTTGGTAATGTAATTGGCATGCAATGAAAAAACACTAGTGTTATAATAATTGGGTATTCTTCCAGCAGTATATTGGATAGATATTTTCCCTTAGTGGGTTGGATTCACAGTACCTAACTTTCTTGTATATATATATATAT
>NW_026299571.1:0-214 GCF_001194135.2 Octopus bimaculoides
ATTTATATTTTCATATAATTGTGCATGTATATATATATGTGTGTGTATGTATATATATTCATATCTATCTATCTACCTAGCTACCTCTGTATATACACATTCACACACACACATACACACAGACACACACACGCATTCACATACACGGAAATAGAGAGATGTGTGGGAGGGAGAGGTACATTTAAATACATATATAATTACATATATACATATA
>NW_026299572.1:0-831 GCF_001194135.2 Octopus bimaculoides
ATGTATGTATGTATGTATACACACACACATACACACACGTATAAGCGTTGTCTTCATTATTTCTTTACATTAGTAAAACTGGACCAACATTTTCCTTGCTGAATTGTTCTCGAACACATCAAAATGAACAGACTGTGACACTCATAATCTCTATAAGTATAAAACAGCCTAAACCTTCTCAGTATGGATTACTAGGTTACGTGTAATATATATATATATATATATATATATATATGTATGTATGTATGTAGATATATAACCCTAGAAATTTGATAAATACTCTAATACCATTCATTGTTCATAGTTTTGTTCTTTTTCTAGACTACACGAATTTTACGTCGGTCATGCTTCTTAGGTTCCCTGATCAAGGTGACAACTGTACAGAACTATTCTCCATTGATACATTACAAGATAATATCGTTTCAGTAAATTATATAATTAAGGAAGATGTGTAACATTTATAATGAGAAAAAAAATATTCTGAGAGTCATAACCAACCCATAGCGTTCTAATAGTTGTTATGATATTTAAACAACTAGCACTTATATAATACAACAATATAAAAAGTACTGATGGTTTTTGTATTACAATAACACCGAGTATTCTCGGCATCTCACACTCTCCCTGTACATGATTCATCGAACAAACTTAGAATCTCTTTTTATTAAACATACTGAGTGGTATATCATCATAGATTTACATTCCAGCTCATCATACATATTACATCGATAGGTGTGATACTTCATAAATATATACGAATAGAGGTATGAATACAAAATATATTCATATTTGCATATATATATATATATATATATATATATATATATATAT
>NW_026299573.1:0-292 GCF_001194135.2 Octopus bimaculoides
TGGTGCTCAGTCTGAACAGCTAAGTTACAATGACGCAAACACACCAAAATAGACACAAACACACAAATATATATGTACATATATAGATATATGTACATACATACATATGTACATACATACATATATAAATAAAAATATATAATACATATATATATATATATAAATATAATATATACATATGTATATACAAATATAATATATAAATATATATATACAAATATAATATATACATATATAAATATAATATATACATATATAAATATAATATATACATATATATATATATATATAT
>NW_026299574.1:0-616 GCF_001194135.2 Octopus bimaculoides
CTTTGGTCGGCCCGAAGCTATAGTAGAAGACATTTGCCCAAGGTGCCACGGTGTGAGACTGAACCTGGAACCATGAGGTTGGGAAGCAAGCATTTTACCACACAACTTCTGCGCCTGATAGAAAAGTGCTTTAAAACGTGTGTTTCTGAGTTTCGTGTTTTGCATTCGCTTCACCCCATCTTCAACATTTTTCCATACAGTATCGTCAGCATTAGATACCCTTCTTACAAACCCCAACACTTACTGTAATCAAGTCCATTTTCCTCTAACATGAAGAAAAAAAAGAAAGATATAAGCAAAACATCTTAAGTTCAGGGAAGAATGCGTTGACAGCTGCCGGCAGAGAACGTGCCATATGTCCTGCTTTTAACACTAGGCGAGTGGCGCCAATAAAACCAATCTTTTTTTTTCTTTCTTTTTGTTATCTGGCCTGTTGACCAAAATTTGACCAAATGATATATTTAGCTTCCTCCATTCGCTAGATTTGTATGTACATTAAGCAAAGCACGGTAGTAGGTTTTCGAATGAATGTTAATTCCTCCCCAGAAACTTTTAAGTGGAAGCAAACACACACAAACAGACACATGCACACACATTTCTATATATACACACGCAT
>NW_026299575.1:0-214 GCF_001194135.2 Octopus bimaculoides
TACGTGGAGATGGACAATGGCGAAGGCAACGTCTCTTAACTTAGTTCCAACATAGCATCGAGTTCTTCGGTGAGGTTCTGTAGCATGTTGTCTATGTCATGTAGAACATTCCCTGTCTCTGTGGTAGCAGGTTTGCTACTGGAATCGGACAAATAAAAAGAAAAGAAAGAAACATTATACACGAGGAACATAGGGAATTATAAAAACTTGGGAA
>NW_026299576.1:0-227 GCF_001194135.2 Octopus bimaculoides
AAATACAAAACGATGGTACATATTCTACTGTTAATGTAGTTATTGTTGTTGTTAATAATGAGTATGTAGATTTTGCATAATAATGTCTATGTAGACGATAATGTTGATTATGACGATCGTCTTTGTCGATACACTCATATAAATCTAAATGTATGTTTTAATATAAATTTATGTATATGCATCTGTATTTTATCCACACACACATACACCCACCTATATATATATAT
>NW_026299577.1:0-998 GCF_001194135.2 Octopus bimaculoides
TATATATATACATGTATATATCAAACCCACGAAACACCCACATAGATGTGCACACGTTTAAATAACACGCGTTAGCCAACGCACGTTAACTAAAACACACACACATACACACAAACATATATGATAGTAAATAGTAACACACATGCTGATATCAACACACGCACGTCCACACCGACATGTAAAACAGCGGACACCCCCACAACCTACACACAGTTTCAAATTCACGGTTGTCATTAAAACAAGGAAAGACAGAAGAATTTTGAAATCTCGGTTCATAAAACCTCACAGACCTCACAGGAAAACATATTCGACTACAAACCGTACCACAAACAACAAACCTGCGAATTTAGTCCGTTTTATAAAACTTCCTGAAAGCTCTTAACACCAGTTAGTCTTTCGACTTTACCTATGTGTGTTCTATTAAAAGAATCTTAGGTAAGTACTAACATTGCCAATATTTACCAATGCCTTCTCAATTTAAATATTTTTCTATTCCAGTTTCGCTTTTTATTTTTCGGGAAACTTTTACTTTTCAGGAATTTTGTAGTGTCTCTTTCAATCAATGCAAGGAATTATCTATCTACCTGACTATATTTGGAATTATTTATTTATTTAACAACTCTATCTGCTGTCTATTTCTCACTCTTTCTCTGTCTCTCTGTCACTCTCTCTTTCTCCCTATATATATCTATATCTATCTATCTATCTATCTATCTATCTATCTATCTATCTATCTATCTATCTATCTACCTGTCTGTCTATTAATTCCGTCCTTTCACTGTTTCTGTCGGTTCTACTTCTCTTTCTATCTTTCCTTTTTCTCTTCACCCTATTCAGTCGTTTATGCCTTTCTGCCCTTTTTCCCCTAAAACTTTTTCTTGTTTTCTTTCATTTCTTTCATTTCTTCTCAATGTCTTTCTTTCTTCTCTGCCTTTGTTAACAAATCGAGGCCTTGACAGGCCCAAACTTGCACTCATATAATAAGGCGTACCATCTCC
>NW_026299577.1:1566-1873 GCF_001194135.2 Octopus bimaculoides
TATATATATATATATATATATATGTGCATGTATCTATCTATCTATACAAATGGACAAATTACAAAGAAAAGCTCTACTTTGTAATTTGTCCATTTTCTGTATTTAGCCCTGTGTGGCTATAATAAAAAGATATCTATCTATCTATATATATATATATATCTAGAGAGAGAGAGATAAATATTTATGAATGTATGTATTAAGGTATGTATACATTAATAATAATGCGTGTCTAGGTGAGAGAGGAAAATATTCACCTATGTATCTCTACATTTGTATGTTTCTCGATATACATGTGTGTGCGTGTGTG
>NW_026299578.1:0-413 GCF_001194135.2 Octopus bimaculoides
AAGACTGTTCATCGCTATTTGCCTATGTAAGTGGCGGGAATTTCGAATTGTATCTCGGTACATGTGTTTTTTTCTCAGAATAAATTCAACACTGAATATATTCTAGTAATATATTTAAATTCAATAATAGAATGAATTCTTTTACAGAATTTATCAAGTAGCTAGTTTGAAAAAAAACCTCATAAGGGAAAAAAATCCATCATTAATTCCCGAAATATATATTTTTATTTATATAAGGGCATTACTATACAATAATGCCTCACGCTATGAGGGACTCTAAGGTCAGACTACCATAAAAAACACATTTTTACCGAACGCGAGGAAATGCAACTCTCAAAGCCAACCTCTTAAAATCGTTTACTGCTATTTTTCTTGGCCATATTATACTGACGAGTAGAGGTTGTATAATACTA
>NW_026299579.1:0-555 GCF_001194135.2 Octopus bimaculoides
TGGAACAAAAACGCAATAGAGGGCATTAAAACGTTCAGACAGATAGACGATACAAAGGCGGACATGAGAAAGAACAATTAGAAGGACAGGCAAAAAAAAGACGGGTCATTCTTTCATCAGTCAAGTCCCAGAAGTCACGACCATTTCGGACAGTTACACTTGAGATCGTTCGATCTGGTTGCCCCACAAAAAGTCTAAGCTAAGAGAATTAGACCCCTTTGTAAGAAAGCTAGCAAATGTGCATGGCAATAAATACAAACAAAAAAGAAAATAAAGAAACAGAGAACATGGTACACAATTACGAATACAACAACAAGAAATAACAACAGGTGTCTTTCAACTGAGAACAAATCAAATTAAGCTGGTGTGTATGAAATGATATATATATATATATGACAGGCTTCTTTCAGTTTCCGTCTACCAAATCCACTCACAAGGCTTTGGTCAGCCCGAGGCTATAGTAGAAAACACTTCCCCAAGGTGCCACACAGTGGGACTGAACCCAGAACTATGTCGTTGGTAAACAAGCTACTTACCACACAGCCACTCCTGCAC
>NW_026299580.1:0-215 GCF_001194135.2 Octopus bimaculoides
CATAAGTTGTCACGCAGTGGAACTGAACTCACAGTCACATTGTATACAAGCAAACTACTTTCCACACAGCCATACACACACATATGCACACATATGTACATATATACCCTCATACATGCATGTTATCCTTTACTTCGAAAAAAGAAGAAGGTTTAGCCTTAGCGAGGACATATATATCTCCCCCTATATATATATATATATATATATATATATAT
>NW_026299581.1:0-334 GCF_001194135.2 Octopus bimaculoides
ATATTAAACATTTGCGAAGAGTAACCATGCCATGCACAAAAAATTCAGCACAACTGTCAGATTTTCAAAGAGATCGTATTGTTGGGCAAACTGAGGCTGGTCTTAGCCAGCAAAAAATTGCTAATAATCTTCAAATTCCTCTTGCTACTGTTAATAGAATTATAGTGCAATTCAAAAGCCAAGGAAAAGAATCAACAGATTCTCGTCCTGGCCGACCTGGTCCCTCGGAAAGGAAGCTTCGCTGTTTGAAGAAAATTGTGGAAAACGAACCCCGTTCGAAGACATCTGACATTACAAAACAGCAAGAAGTTAGTCCAAGAACGTGTGTTACATA
>NW_026299582.1:0-227 GCF_001194135.2 Octopus bimaculoides
CATATATATACATATATATATACATATATAAATATACATATATATATACACATATACATATATATATATACATATGTGTATATGTATATATATACATGTATACATATATATACATACTATATATATAATACATATAAATATATACATACTATATATATATATACACATATATATACTATACATATACATACTATATATATACATATATACCATATATATATATATAT
>NW_026299583.1:0-270 GCF_001194135.2 Octopus bimaculoides
ATTGCTTTAAAGCCAAATTCCAGTTCAGTTTTCACAAACTTCATTCCCTAATTTTCAACCCATCTTTGATAGTATCTTCATTGTCAAGGTTATACAACACCAAATATGTTTATATCAGCTTATATATCACTGCCATAGCTTACATCATAAAAAGTTGGCTTGTCACTGGACTATAAAGTACTTAGACAAGCAATTCAGAATTTGAACCAGTGATTTAAATTTAGTTTTATATTCCTGTTTATTTTTCCTTGTACATACTTTAAGTACACA
>NW_026299584.1:0-709 GCF_001194135.2 Octopus bimaculoides
AGTCGATGACATCGACCTAAGTGTTCAACTGGTACGTATTTCATTAACCTTGAAATAATGAAAGGCAAAGTCAACCTCAGTGGAATTTGAACTCAGAGCGGACGAAATGCTGCTAAGCATTTTGTTCGGCGCAATGCCTTTAACATAGACAAAGGCCAACATTGGAAGGGAGACAGGGGGATTAATTCTTCACTTGACTGGTGGTATATTTTATGGAATTCGAGACGATGAAAGGCAAAAGTGACTTTGGCAGAATTTGAACTCAGATCATAAAGTGCTATAACCTGATAGTTTAAATACAGACACAAAGCCAATAATTTAGAGGAGGTGGGATGGGGGTAGTAGCAGTCGATTATATCGACTGTGTCAACCACAGAAGGATGAAGAGCAAAGTTAGCTTCAGCAGCAGGACATGAAATCAGAAGGTAAAGGATCGAAAGTAAGTACCGCAATGTATTTTGTTTGACGCACCAAAGATTCCACCAAAATTTGTATATGAGGAGAATTAGTTGTGTGTAGCGTCTACAAACATAAATCAATAAAGTTCACTTGGCATTAATCGATGATTCTGACGGAGAAATGACTAACAATCACTTCTGTCCCACCAGTGAAGACATAGACATAAACAGTTGGTAGACTGATTATTTTATGAATACATCTATATATATATATGTGCGTATGTATGTATGTTTGCATGTGTATATGTTTG
>NW_026299585.1:0-265 GCF_001194135.2 Octopus bimaculoides
ATAAACAAACACAGTAAGGACCTTGCGCCATTGCACCCATTCTCTAATGTTCTAAAATTCAACAATGTTATGACATTTCCACAAGATGTCAGAGCATATGTACACTAGAAACGAAGTATGGTAGAGCGCTGTTTCAGGACGAATTCTTCATAGAATGGGACTGGATATATTTATCACGGTACCAGCACTATAAACTTTATCGTCTATCATGTTACACACACCTCACTTCTTCTACCCTGCAATATCGTTATTTGGGAATATCTCC
>NW_026299586.1:0-401 GCF_001194135.2 Octopus bimaculoides
ATATATATATATATATATATATATATATAGGTGTGAGTATATATATGCATGCATGAGTACATATGCCATCCATTATTTGTGCTAGCGATCATAGGTTTTGGGATGATTTTAAAATCTCAAGATATATTATGCCTCACTGTAGCTCCCCTTTAGCCTTGTCAAGATTTTCGGGCACATGACATGGCATACATATCTACATATACCGCAAACATATTCACCCACATTTATATGTTACCATGTTAGAATGCAACTGTATATTATATAATGTCTGCAATACATACTGAGCTCTTATACCCACATACATATATATATATATACATACAAATATATGTAAATATATATATATATACATATAGATATATGTGATATATATATATATATATAGATGTACACATACATAT
>NW_026299587.1:0-487 GCF_001194135.2 Octopus bimaculoides
CGTTTAGTTTGGAAAATCTTTCTCTTGTAGATTTCCCTTGATCTAGACAAGTTAGTTCTATCGATACTGCGCTTCTTAAAACTGTAATTGAGGAAAATCAAAAGCAAACTGTACGAGAATTAGAAAAGTACTTCAATACAACTTGCACTTCGATCATAAAACACCTTCATGAATTAGGAAAACTGTTTATAATTGGTCAGTAGATATCGATTGAAGACTTGCCCTCTGAAGAGTAGACTTATTACCGAACCTTTCCTGAGTAAAACCATCACAAATGATGAAAAGGGGGTTCTTTATAATCTTATCCCATGAAAACAACAATGGTTAGCATCCAATGAAAAAGGAGAACCTATCCACAAACCAGGACTACACCTGAAAACCATTATACTCTATGTGATATGAAGGGTATCATCTATCATAAAGTATTAAACTAAAATAAAACAGCTAATGTGAAGTATTGTCACCAACTGGAAGCATTGCACAAAAA
>NW_026299588.1:0-583 GCF_001194135.2 Octopus bimaculoides
GGACGTAACTCTCTGGAATTAGTTTACTTCAGTAAGTAATTTCAATTCTTCGATAAATTAATCAATATATTATAGGAAGAGATTTAGTTCTTGAAATGGAAGACTCAATGAAATTCTTGAAAATCTCAAATCAACCTGGATGACACAGGGTGGATTGTCTAAAGGGTAGAATAAACACTGTATCTATAAAAAATTTCAATAAGCATGACTCTATTTTTATTTGTATATCATATACGCTATGTAAGTGGAATATATATATTTATATATATATATTTATATATACATACACACTCACACACACATACGCATATACATATGCGTATACACAAATATGTAAACACAAACACTCATCCACATACAAACATATGAGCATGCGCGTTTCGGTGTGTCAGAGTGTAACTCTCGAAGTGGATACAGCTATAATAATAGCATGCAATTTGGCTACAAACTCTTCAACTGCAAACAGGAAGATCATATGTATGAATATATGAATATAACTGAGATATTCATAAGCACACACACACACACAGAGGCATATATATATACATACATACATACATATATATATATGTATATATATATA
>NW_026299589.1:0-267 GCF_001194135.2 Octopus bimaculoides
TACATATTTGTAATATACACGTATCTAATCTGAGTGAGTGTGTTCCTGGATATGTGAATATACGTAACGTGCGGCGATCTCGGAGAAACAATAAATCACCAAATAGTGAGCTTCGATAGAACGTATAACTACGTAATTCTGACTTAACAAACTTAAAACGTTAAACACACACACACATGTATATGTGTGTGGGTGTGTGATTGTGTGTATTTGCATATATGTATGTATACATGTGTGAGCATCCTGAACATGTAAAAATATAATTGC
>NW_026299590.1:0-200 GCF_001194135.2 Octopus bimaculoides
TACATACATACATACATACATACATACATACAAATATCTATATACACCCACACATATACACATACACGCACAAGTATGTTTAATGAAATAGATAAAAGGATGTATATATAAAAGGATGTAAATAGATATAAATAAAAGGTTGTGTATATAAAAGGATATACAGAAATAGATAAAAGGTCATATATATATATATATATATA
>NW_026299591.1:0-422 GCF_001194135.2 Octopus bimaculoides
TACGGTCGTAGAGAAAAAGAACTGGGGGGGGGGAGAATATGGAAATCCTTCTCCACATCACGGAGGAGGCTTTACGGAAGATTCCTCCAAACATTAGACTGGTGGAGTAACACAAACTGTATGTGGTGGTAGAGTGCAGGCGGCCTCGCTGTTACTTATGCGACAACGTGGCACATCTGAAAAATGACTGCCCACTGGCCGCTAAACAAAAACAATAACAACAACAACAGAAGCAACTACCAAATACTCCTAACAGAAAAACTTTACTACCAACACCACCAGCAACACAAAAACCAACAACAGAAATATCAGCAATAACCACAACAGAAAAGACAACAGAAACTGCAAAAACAGATGAGAAAAAAAAAGAATATTCCAAGACGGCCTCTCCCTCCCCCATATCACATACACCACACACAAAT
>NW_026299592.1:0-532 GCF_001194135.2 Octopus bimaculoides
AGACAGAAGAGTTCGTCAAATCATCGACAGACAGGTGAGGCTTCCTGGGAAATTTCGGGAAATTTGTGATGATTCGCACATTCACCAGTATACTAGAAGTGGTAGTAGTAGTAGTAGTAGTAGTAGTAGTAGTAGTAGTAGTAGTAGTAGTAGTAGTAGTAGTAGCAGCTTTATGAGCTAACAAAATAGGTAACTGAGTACGATTCCCCAGAAATTGTACACTTTAACCCTTTAGCATTATTTATTTAGTTATTTATTTATTAATTAATTTATTCATTCACATAATTTTTAATTAATAGTGCATTATTTCAAGGCTTTGAGATCTTGATGATGGGATCGTTCCTTTTTAAGTGACATAGTATGGTAGGTGTGAAAGGCCAGATCTGACCAGTTTGAAGATTAAAAATGTTCGAATGTTTTGGATGACAGGGCTTGTTTAAACGCTAAAGGGTTAAATTTCACATCTTATGTTTCCAGTTCTGCTTTTCATAATTCAAATCCCCCATTCCACATTTTATATTTCACGTTTTTT
>NW_026299593.1:0-301 GCF_001194135.2 Octopus bimaculoides
GTGTGTGTGTGTGTGTATGTATGTATGTATTATATATAAGTTTAAAAACTTAACAAATGCACAGACAAATGGAAAACAGACACAGAAAGTTGCTAAATCCTCACCTGTTATCAACCAGAGGATCAAATGCAATTTCGCACCTTCAACAATAATATTGGTCCCCTCTGGTGGCGCCGACAACAAGAAGCCATTGGGAAATAGCAAACCAATGAATAAGGGACCAAACATGAAAGAAAGTTAACAAACAAACAAAAAATAAACAAATACAGAAAGTGAATGTACAAATATGAAATAAATGTGA
>NW_026299594.1:0-336 GCF_001194135.2 Octopus bimaculoides
GAGAAAAGATTCTTAGTCAAAGAGAAAGGATTTGGGAGAGTAATTGAAGAGTTGAAACAGCGTATCATAGCAGTCGCAGGCAAGCTGTCCAGATATCAGAAAAGAATAGCTCGGTTTCAACAGAATAGATCATTTGAAACAGACCAGAGGAAATTTTAAAACCAAATGAATAGTGGAGAACGAAGTACTGAAGATGAGTAACCTAAAGAAGAAGAAGGTAGAAAGTTCTGGAGTAATATTTGGGACAAACCAGTCTGTTATAATGGAGATGCAGTATGGTTAAAGAAAGTGAGGAACTAGATAGTAAGTGAGAAGCAGCCAGATCTATGACTAGCT
>NW_026299595.1:0-329 GCF_001194135.2 Octopus bimaculoides
TATATATATATATATATATATATATATATATATATATATTATGTTAATATGATGTTAATTGCATGTCAACAGAGATGCTAATGGTGTTAATGAATTATTAATGATATGCTACTGACATATTTCGTATCCCCATAATGTTCTCATCAGAATTTTCTCATGGTCACATGATATGTTAATGTCTTTTGATGGTATGTTGATAAGATGTTAAGTTGTTACATGTAATACATTTATAACAGGTGCGTTACAATCGATGGCTTTACAAATGTCACATATTTAACAACACAGAAACTTAATTCATTAATTAACTCAATTCACTTTTAATTACAGAA
>NW_026299596.1:0-402 GCF_001194135.2 Octopus bimaculoides
TTTGTGTGCTGGTATATGTGTTACCAAAGGCTTAAGCATAATTTTCTTTGAAAAGATGCATATACATAATAATATACAATAAGTTTAATAAATATTTATTTAGAAGCACAGGTTATACATGTAGTAGAAAGGTCAGAAAAACTTCGATAGATTCATTGCTATTCGCTGTCGACGATCCTTTTAACTGTAAATGATATATTTAAGACATCGCTTCGAACTATTCGATTTCAAAACATATTTTACATGATTGTATATACGTATTACACGTCACGTGTTTTCTATGTATATATGTATTATTTATTTATGTATGCGTGTATGTATGTGTGTATGTATATATATATATATGTATATATGTGTGCATGTATGCTTGTATGCATGCATGCCTGTATGTATATATATATA
>NW_026299597.1:0-566 GCF_001194135.2 Octopus bimaculoides
ATAAATAGTACAAATATGTTTTCTGTTAAGTATGTCTGATTGAAACAGAGCTAAACTGCAATTTTCAATTTATTTCGTATTTCTATATTAGTTCTGTAATTTTGCTTTTCATTTAATATAAAAATATATAATGAGTTCATCGACCTTTCAATCACTTTACAGTCGGATGTTCTGACGGAAACGATGTGAGTGTCGATATTCGTTGCCCTTTTATTGTTGATATTTCTGGTTGTGTGTTTGTGCGTGTGTGTCTGTATGAGTGAGCGTGCGCGTTTCTCTATATTTTTGTTGTACACGTTTCACTATATTTGTATTATATTGGTCTGTCTATCACTTTTGGCTTTCAATTCCATTTTCTCTGTCTGAAATCACGATGTACTTTATCTGTATGGCTATTGCCCGTTTTAAATATTCATAAATACACAATCTCTCATGATACATCACTACGTTATATATATACATATATGTATATATATATAAAGTTGTAGTGTATTGTCAACTTAATGTGACAATCCTAATAAGAGAACACACTACTGCCGTTTAGCCCTAGGAAGCTGGACCGCTTC
>NW_026299598.1:0-901 GCF_001194135.2 Octopus bimaculoides
ATATATACACACATTTATTTATTTATTTATACATGCACATACACACATACACACATATCCATACACATGTGTGTGTGTTCTAATGGATGAAACATATGGCTCATGTCTTGAATTGTATAAGAAACTGAAAATTAATGAAATACAATTAATGAGGAAACACTATAAAAACTAATAAAAATATCCTGAAGAAAATCTAAAGTAAAAAGAATGAAAAAAAAATGTAAAAATCGGTATAAAATACCATCTCATTTATAGAAAACTAATGTTTGAATCTCACTTTCCTTCAGGAGAAGAAAATATTGGAAGAAATTCATAGTAGACCTACTTAAATTGCCTACAACATAAACATTTATATTTACTCGAAGATAATCTAGAGCAAAGAAAATATACAAATATAGAAGAATAACATGTCTGCTGTCTATGTATGTATGTATGCAGGTATGTATGTATGTATGTATGTATGTATGTATGTATGTATGTATGTATGTATGTATAGGATGCCACACTCAGCTGGCAAATACATGCTACGGCTCCGTACTGCTGCTGTTTATATCTCGCTCAGAGATTTAATATAACATTCTCTCTCGTCTGCGAGATTAGCGACTGTGAGTCGCTAAAAAAAATTATATATAGTAATTTGCGAATGGATTGAGCTTCCATCACTAGCTGTTGATTAACACACGCTGAGGACGGGTAACCACCCAGAAACTCAAGTTCGCATGTATCACGTAAGGCTAGAGATAGGAGCAATAATCTCCCCTCGCAAATACTAATCGGACACAGAATGTGTTTCATTAGCCACCTGGAGGAGAGGCATTACTGGGGCTATACACATCAGTAGCACTCTACTGTACAGGACGACACATTTAGTTGGCAACTAAATGTTACAGTATATATATAT
>NW_026299599.1:0-640 GCF_001194135.2 Octopus bimaculoides
AGAGAAATGATGGAAGTGGACAACATGTTCATGTCAAGTAGTGCAACAGACTCTCCAAGAGATAATAAGAGACGTTCTCTCAAGAGAAGAAGGTAAAGGTTATGGTACTCTCTGTTGAATCTTTAAAATGGAAGACAGACAAAAACACAGCTGAAATTGTCATTTATATCAGTATATGGGTATACTGAGCTTTATGTATACATTTGTGTCCCAGAAACACAAGACTGGCAATAGGAAATACAGGACATGATGTGGTTCCATGAGTTTTGAGTTGCATTATGGGAGAGTAGTGAAAGCAGGGTTATGAAAAAGGGGACTTGTGATAAAGGGCTGTCAGAATTGGCTTACAGAGCCATATTAGAAGAATGTCTGTCAGAAGACTTTGAGACAAAAGGTATGAAATTAATTATATGGTCGGTACATACAAGCATGTCCTTTATGACCATATGTATCCCTACTCCCTCTCCCAGCCAAGAGGTCTTTATCTTGTGGGTGCTGGTGCCATATAAAATGTACTCATGTTGATGTCATGTTAAAAACAAAACCCTTGGTGGTAGCATGTAAAAGGCACCCAGCACTCTCAGTAAATTGGCTGGTGTTAGGAAGGGCATCCAACTGTAGAAACCCTGCCACAACAGAC
>NW_026299599.1:811-998 GCF_001194135.2 Octopus bimaculoides
GATGAGGGCAGAAGGCCTACTTGCTATAATCAACAGAGCAAAATACACTTAGAGCTGAATGTTCAGAAGAATTGGAAAGATTATGCAAAAAACAAAAGCAAAAAGGAAGACAAAAATAATGAAAATCATCAACAACTGTGAAAAGAAGAAGAAACCCCTGATTCCAGCATTCCACCAACCAAAATTC
>NW_026299600.1:0-265 GCF_001194135.2 Octopus bimaculoides
ACATATTTATATATACACGTAGGCACACACATAACTATGTATCCAGATAAACGTAGACCTATACCTTCACAAATAGATAGAAAGATATACATACATACATGTAGAGAGATATAAACCTACACAAGTGCATACAAATATGGAAATAATACAAACATACTTAGATACAGGAGCATGCGCACACATACAGTCGTCCAGCTAGATACGCGCTCACATTGACGATTACCTATACAGAATATAGTTACATGATTTACCAACACACAAACAC
>NW_026299601.1:0-201 GCF_001194135.2 Octopus bimaculoides
TGCATGCAGTTATGTGTGTGTATATATATATACACACACATAACTGCATGCATATGTATACACATTTGTATGTGAATGTGTGTGCGTGTGCGTGTGTATGTATATGTATGTATGTATTAAACAATAAAAGATCATAAACACCACACTAATACATACATGTATATAGTTATACAAACATATGCATATATATATAATATATAT
>NW_026299602.1:0-205 GCF_001194135.2 Octopus bimaculoides
ATCCTGCATTTTCTGAACAGTTTCATATAAATCTGAAACGCAAACTTAAAATTCTTTGTCACCACTCCCATTTGACATTTTATTTAGGAAAATTACACTTGATCAGCTGAAACTTTCTACGCATTTGGTTTCTGGATATCTGCAGATTATCGGTAAAATTTCTATTGTCAGATCTAATCAAGGCATTTTACTACATAGCTTTCAT
>NW_026299603.1:0-267 GCF_001194135.2 Octopus bimaculoides
ATGTGTTCCTGTTATCTAGATATGTATTGCTGTATTTGAAATTCCTCATAAGAATCTAATTATCAACTTTATCGCAATTTATGGAACGAGAAGTTAACAACTTAGACAGACACGGTATCCATATGTTTATTGAACGCACAAATTTTCTTTTCCTTTTATACACCATTCAAATTCTGTTTGCTTGATGTTTATAAAAGTTTAAACTGCAATGTTAAACCTAATGAAATCATAATGAAAATGTAATCATTTTCTTTGAATTACGACGAT
>NW_026299604.1:0-200 GCF_001194135.2 Octopus bimaculoides
TGCCACGCAGTGGGACTGAACCTGGAACCATGTGGTTGGTAAGCAAGCTTATTACTACACAGCCAAGCCTATATATATATACATACATACATACATACATACATACATACATACATATGCACAAATATATACACACAAATACAGACACATATGTGTATGCATATATATGCATATATATATATATATATATATATATATAT
>NW_026299605.1:0-224 GCF_001194135.2 Octopus bimaculoides
CACACACACACACACACACACGTGTTTCTCCCTCACCACCACTTCACAACCGGTGTTGTTTTGTTGATGTCCCTGTAAATAGTGGTTCCGTAAAATAAACTCAGAGAATAAATCCCAGACTTAAATTAATCCTGGGTTTGAATTCTTCGACTAAATATTTAAAGGAGCTGCCCCAGCATGGCCGTAGTCCAATAACTAAAAACAAAAAAAAAGGAAATAAAAAA
>NW_026299606.1:0-607 GCF_001194135.2 Octopus bimaculoides
ATTATAATTTGTAGAAAGCAATGCAATATAGAACATATACGCGTTTCACCGATAAGAATACTAATTGCGTAAGAGTTGTAGAAACATTATGCAATTTCGCACCTCATCAGTGTTCTGCAATAAATACATGCGTTCCTATATCTATACGTATACTCCTATACATATAGATATCTATATGAGTATACGAATAAATATCTATACACACATACACACACACTCACACACACACAAACACACACACATATATATATGTATTAAATACAAACACTGGAATGTTAACCACATTTTTAATTCCATGTAAAATGTGTTTTATTGCATATATTCTAAATACAAACACTGGGAAGTTAGGCACATTTTTAATTGCATGTAACATGTGTTTCATTACAACAGTGGAAATGCATTATACAAGCAGAAAATAGCATTGGATCTCCTATGCGTAGTGTGTTAAACAAAGGTTTAAAAATAATACAAAGTTACTTGGATGAAATTGTAATTTGCAGTCTGTAGAATTTATCATGAGTAGTATTTATCTTGAGAAATAGAGTGTTAAAAAGAGTGAAGAGTAATAATAATAATAATAATAATAATAATAATAATAATAATAATA
>NW_026299607.1:0-541 GCF_001194135.2 Octopus bimaculoides
GTGGTGGAAAAAAAAACAAGCGTGATGAGAAAATTGGACGTGGAAAAAAATTTTTTTAAACAGGTGTGGGGGGAAAAAAATAAAGGCATGAGGAGAAAAAACGAAAAAAGGGGTTGTGAGAAGAAAATATATAGCGAGGTGGGAGAAAAAACAAAGCAAAAAGGAAGATGGGACAATAGGGAGAAAATGGGGTGACAGGGAGAGAAGAAACGAGAGGAGAAAAGAAATGGAGGTAGAAGAATACAAAGTAATAAGTGCAGATTAGAGAAAACAGATTAGGAACATTCAGAGTACGAAGAGACGGTAGGTGAAGGAAAGTGAAAGAAAAAATAAAGATGATAAAGGTAATAAGGGTTTACAAAAGTGGAAAAGTTCAAAAGTTTTTCAGACGTCGTGGTATATTGAGGCGATTTCCAATCAGAAGATGGGTCCAGTGTAATCCGTGGGTAGGAGATGTGCAGCCGGAGGGTGTAAAGTTCGGAATCAAACAGTCCAGAATGAGTAGATCCAGAAGGAAAGAAAGTAGAATCCAGAAGTTTGT
>NW_026299608.1:0-174 GCF_001194135.2 Octopus bimaculoides
AGGCTTAACGGTGGCACAAACGTTCGAATTCAGCTCGAATGGTGCAGAGATAGATCGAACGGACGCATGTATGTTCGAATTCCGCTCGAACGTTGCAGAGGGAGGCAGAATGAACGCACGTACGTCCGAATACGCTCGAACGGTGCAGAGGGAGGCCGAACGTACGCAGGTCCG
>NW_026299608.1:184-3259 GCF_001194135.2 Octopus bimaculoides
GCTCGAACGGTGCAGAGGGAGGCCGAACGTACGCAGGTCCGATCAAATTCCGCTCGAACGATGCACAGGGAGGCCGAACGGACGCACGTACGTTCGCATTCCGCTCGAACGGTGCAGAGGGAGGTCAAACGGACGTACGTACGTTCTAATTCCGCTCGAACGGTGTAGAGGGAGGCCGAACGGACGCACGTACGTTCGAATTCCTCACGAACGGTGCGGATGTAGTCCGTACGGACGCACTAACGTTCGAATTCCGCTGGGCAGGTGCAGAGGGAGGCTTAACGGTGGCACAAACGTTCGAATTCAGTTCGACTGGTGCAGAGAGAGACCAAAAGGACACATGTATGTTCGAATTCAACTCGAACGGTGCAGAGGGAGGCAGAATGGACGTACGTACGTCTGGATTCCGCTCGAACGGTGCGGAGGGAGGCCGAATGGACGCACGTACGTTCGAATTCCGCTTGAACGGTGTAGAGGGAGGCCGAACGGACGCACGTACGTTCGAATTCCGCTCGAGCAGTGCAGAGGGAGGTCGAACGGATGCATATACGTTCGATTTCCGCTCGAACGTTGCAGAGGGAGGCCGAATGGACGCACGTACGTTCGAATTCCGCAGGAACGGTGTACAGGGAGGTCGATCAGATGCACGAATGTTCGAATTTCGGTCAAACGTTGCAGAGGTATGCCGAACGGACGCATGTACGTTCGAATTCCGCTCGAACGGTGCAGAGGGAGGTCGAACGTTCCCACGTACGTTCGAATTCCTGACGAACGGTGTTGAGGTAGGCCGCACGGACGCACTAACGTTCGAATTCCGCTGGGCAGGTGCAGAGGGAGGCAGAATGGACGCACGTACGTCCAAATACGCTCGAACGGTGCAGAGGGAGGCCGAACGGACGCAGGTCCGATCAAATTCCGCTCGAACGATCCACAGGGAGGCCGGACGGACGCACGTACGTTCGAATTCCGCTCGAACGGTGCAGAGGGAGGTCAAACGGTCGCACGTACGTTCGAATTCCGTTCGAACAATGCAGAGGGAGGCCGAACGGACGCACGTACGTTCGAATTCTTCACGAACGGTGCAGATGTAGTCCGTACGGACGCACGAACGTTCGAATTCCGCTGGGAAGGTGCAGAGGCTTAACGGTGGCACAAACGTTCGAATTCAACACGAATGCTGCAGGGATAGACCGAACGGACGCATGTGTGTTCGAATTCCCCTCGAACGGTGAAGAGGGAGGCAGAATGGACGTACGTACGTTCCAATTCCGCTCGAACGGTGTAGAGGGAGGCCGAACGGACGCACGTACGTTCGAATTCCGCTCGAACAGTGCAGAGGGAGGCCGAATGGAAACACGTACTTTCGAATTCCTCTCGAACGGTGTAGATGGAGGTCGATCGGACGCAGGAATATTCGAATTTCGGTCGAACGTTGCAGAGGTATGCCGAACGGACGCATGTACGTTCAAATTCCGCTCGAACGGTGCAGAGGGATGCCGATCAGACGCATGTACGTTCCAATTCCGCTCGAACGGTGCAGAGGGATGTCGATCAGACGCACGTACGTTCGAATTCCGCTGGGAAGGTGCGGAAGGATGTCGAAAAGGTGCATGAATGTTCGAATTTCGGTCGAACGGTGCAGAGGTAGGCCGAATGGACGCACTTACTTTCGAAATCCGCTTGTATCGTGATGAGGGAGACCGAATGGACGCACGTACGTTCGAATTCCGCTCGAACAGTTCAGAGGGATGCCGATCAGACGCATGTACGTTCGAATACCGCTCGAACGGTGCAGAGGGAGGTCGAACGGACGCAGGTCCGTTCGAATTCCGCTCGAACGGTGTAGAGGGATGTCGAACGGACGCAGGTACGTTCGAATTCCGTTCGAACAATGCAGAGGGAGGCTGAACAGTCGCACGTACGTTCGAATTCCTCTGGAACGGTGCAGAGGGAGGTCGAATGGACGCACGAATGTTCGAATTTCGGTCGAACGGTGCAGAGGTATGCCGAACGGACGCATGTACGTTCGAATTCCGATCGAACGATGCAGAGGGAGGCCGAACGGACCCAGATCCGTTCAAATTCCGCTCGAACGATGCAGAGTGAGGTCGAACGGACGCACGTACGTTCGAATTCCGATCGAACAATGCAGAGGGAGGCCGTACGGATGCACGAACGTTCGAATTATGCAGGGAAGATGCAGAGGGAGGCTTAACGGTGCCACAAACGTTCGAATTCAGCTCGAATGGTGCAGAGAGAGACCGAACGGACACATGTATGTTCGAATTCCGCTCGCACAGTGCAGAAGGAGGCAGAATGGACGCACGTACGTCCAAATTCCGCTCGAACGGTGCGGAGGGCGGCCGAATGGACGCACGTACGTTCGAATTCCGCTCGAACGGTGTAGAGGGAGGCCGAATGGACGCACGAACGTTCGGATTCCACTCGAACGGTGCAGAGGGAGGCCGAACGGACGCACATACATTCGATTTCCGCTCGAACGGTGCAGAGGGAGCCCGAATGGACGCGCGTACGTTCGAAATCCGGTCGAACGGTGCAGAGGAATGCCGATCAGACGCATGTACTTTCGAATTCCGCTCGAACGGTGCAGAGGGAGGCCGAACGGACGCAGGTCCGTTCAAATTCCGCTCGAACGATGCACAGGGAGGCCGAACGGACGCACGTACGTTCGAATTCCGCTCGAACGGTGCAGAGGGAGGTCGAACGGTCGCACGTACGTTCGAATTCCTCACGAACGGTGCAGATGTAGTCCGTACGGACGCACGAACGTTCGAATTCCGCTGGGAAGGTGCAGAGGGAGACTTTACGGTGGCACAAACTTTCGAATTCAGCTCGACTGATGCAGAGAGAGACCGAAAGGACGCATGTATGTTCGAATTCAACTCGAACGGTGCAGAGGGAGGCAGAATGGACGTACGTACGTCTGAATTCCGCTCGATCGGTGCGGAGGGTGGCCGAATGGACGCACGTACGTTCGAATTTCGCTTGAACGTTGCAGAGGTATGCCGAACGGACGCATGTACGTTCGAATTCCGCTCGAACGGTGCAGAGGGA
>NW_026299608.1:10502-13263 GCF_001194135.2 Octopus bimaculoides
CCAAACGGACGCATGGATGTTCGAATTCCCCTCGAACGGTGCAGAGGGAGGCAGAATGGGCGTACGTACGTTCGAATTCCGCTCGAACGGTGTAGAGGGAGGCCGAACGGACGCACGTACGTTCGAATTCCGCTCGAACAGTGCAGAGGGAGGCCGAATGGAAACACGTACTTTCGAATTCCACTCGAACGGTGTAGAGGGAGGTCGATCAGACGCACGTACGTTCGAATTCCGCTGGGAAGGTGCGGAAGGAGGTATAATAGGTGCATGAATGATCGAATTTCGGTCGAACGGTGCATAGGTAGGCCGAACGGACGCACTTACTTTCGAATTCCGATTGAATCGTGCTGAGGGAGACCGATCAGATGCATGTACGTTCGAATTCCGCTCGAACGGTGCACAGGGAGGACGAACGGACGCAGGTCCGTTCCAATTCCGCTCGAACGGTGTAGAGGGATGTCGAACGGACGCAGGTACGTTCGAATTCCGTTAGAACAATGCAGAGGGAGGCCGAACAGTTGCACGTACGTTCGAATTCCTCTCGAACGGTGCAGTGGGAGGTCGAATGGACGCACGAATGTTCGAATTTTGGTCGAACGGTGCAGAGGTATGCCGAACGGACGCATGTTCGTTCGAATTCCGCTCGAACGTTGCACAGAGATGCCGATCAAACGCATGTACGTTCGAATTCCGCTCGAACGATGCACAGGGAAGCCGATCGGACGCACGTACGTTCGAATTCCGTTCGAACAATGCAGAGGGAGGCCTACGGACGCACGAACGTTCGAATTATGCAGGGTAGGTGTAGAGGGAGGCTTATCGGTGCAACAAACGTTCGAATTCAGCTCGAATGGTGCAGAGAGAGACCGAACGGACGCATGTATGTTCGAATTCCGCTCGAACGGTGCAGAAGGAGGCAGAATGGACGCATGTACGTCCATATTCCGCTCGAACGGTGCGGAGTGCGGCCGAATGGACGCACGTACGTTCGAATTCCGCTCGAACGGTGCAGAGGTATGACGAACGGAAGCCTGTACCTTAGAATTCCGCTCGAACGGTGCAGAGGGAGGCCGAACGGACCCAGGTCCGTTCAAATTCCTCTCGAACGATGCACAGGGATGTCGAACGGACGCACGTACGTTCGAATTCCGCTCGAAGGGTGCAGAGGGAAGCCGATTGGACGCACGTACGTTCGAATTCCTTACGAACGGTGCAGAGGTAGGCCGTACGGACGCACGAACGTTCGAACTATGCTGGGAAGGTGCAGAGGGAGGCTTAACAGTGCCACAAACGTTCGAATTTAGCTCGAATGGTGCAGAGAGAGACCGAACGGAGGCATGTACGTTCGAATTCCGCTCGAACGGTGCAGAGGGAGGCAGAATGGACGCACGTACATCCGAATTCCGCTCGAACGGTGCGGAGGGAGGCCGAATGGACGCTCGTACGTTCGAATTCCGCTCGAACGGTGTAGAGGGAGGCCGAACGGACGCACGTACGTTCGAATTCCGCTCGAACGGTGCAGAGGGAGGCTGAACGGACGCACATACGTTCGATTTCCGCTCGAGCGGTGCAGAGGGAGGCCGAATGGACGCACGTACATTCGAAATCCGCTCGAACGGTGCAGAGGCATGCTGAACGGACGCATATACGTTCGAATTTCGCTCGAAAGTGACAGAGGGATGCCGATCAGACGCATGTCCGTTCGAATACTGCTCGAACGGTGTAGAGGGAGACCGAACAGGTGCATGAATGTTCGAATTTCGGTCGAACAGTGCAGAGGGAGGCCGGACGGACGCACATACGTTCGATTTCCGCTCGAACGGTGCAGTGGGAGGCCGAATGGACGCATGTACGTTCGAAATCCGCTCGAAGGGTGTAGAGGGATGTCGAACGGACGCACGTACGTTCGAATTCGTCTCGAACGGTGCAGAGGGAGGTCGAACGGACGCACGAATGTTTGACTTTCGGTTGAACGGTGCAGAGGGAAGCCGATTGGACGCACGTACGTTGGAATTCCGCTCGATCGATGCAGAGGGAGGTCGAACGGACGCACGTACGTTCGAATTCCGTTCGAACAATGCAGAGGGAGGTCGAATGGTCGCACGTACGTTCGAATTACTTACGAACGGTGCAGAGGGAACAGACACACGTACGTTCGAATTCCGCTCGAACGGTGCAGAGGGAAGCCGATAGGACTCACGTACGTTCGAATTCCTCTCGAACGATGCAGAGGGAGGTCGAACGGACGCACTTACGGTCGAATTCCGTTCGAACAATGCGGAGGGACGCCGAACGGTCGCACGTACGTTCGAATTTCTCACGAACGGTGCAGATGTAGTCCGGACGGACGCACGAAAGTTCGAATTCCGCTGGGAAGGTGCAGAGGGACGCTTAACGGTGGTACAAACGTTCGAATTCAACTCGAATGGTGCAGAGAGAGACCGAACGATGCAGAGGGAGGCCGAATGGACGCACGTATGTTCGAATTCCGCTCGAAAGGTGCAGAGGGAGGCTAAACGGTGGCACAAACGTTCGAATTCAGCTCGAATGGTGCAGAGAGAGACCGAACGGACGCATATATGTTCGAATTCCTCTCGAACGTTGCAGAGGTAGGCCGTACGGACGCACTAACGTTCGAATTCCGCTGGGAAGGTGCAGAGGGAGGCATAACGGTGGCACAAACGTTCGAATTCAGCTCGAATGGTGCAGAGTGACCGAACGGACGCATGTATTTTCGAATTCCGCTCGAACTGTGCAGAGG
>NW_026299608.1:14966-15589 GCF_001194135.2 Octopus bimaculoides
ACGTACGTTTGAATTCCTCACGAACGGTGCAGAGGTAGGCCGTACGGACGCACTAACGTTCGAAATCCGCTGGGAAGGTGCAGAGGGAGGCATAACGGTGGCACAAACGTTCGAATTCAGCTCGAATGGTGCAGAGTGACCGAACGGACGCATGTATTTTCGAATTCCGCTCGAACTGTGCAGAGGGATGCCGAACGGACGCATGTTCGTTCGAATTCCGTTCGAACAATTCAGAGGGAGGCCGAATGGTCGCACGTACGTTCGAATTCCTCACGAACGATGCAGAAGGAGGCTGAACGGACGCACGTACGTTCGATTTCCGCTCGAACGGTGCAGAGGGGAGCCGATTGGACGCACGTACGTTCGAATACGCTCGAACGGTGCAGAGGGAGGTCGAACCGATGCACGTACGTTCGAATTCCATTCGAACAATGCAGAGGGAGGCCAACTAGTCCCACGTACGTTCGAATTCCTCACGAACGGTGCAGAGGTAGGCCGTCCGGACGCACGAACGTTCGAATTATGCTGGGAAGGTGCAGAGGGAGGCTTAACGGAGCAACAAACGTTCGAATTCAGCTCGAATGGTGCAGAGAGAGACCGAACGAACGCATGTATGTTCGAAT
>NW_026299608.1:16763-17516 GCF_001194135.2 Octopus bimaculoides
ACGTACGTTCGAATTCCGCTCGAACGGTGCAGAGGGAGGCCGAACGGACGCATATACGTTCGATTTCCGCTCGAACGTTGCAGAGGGAGGCCGAATGGACGCACGTACGTTCGAATTCCGCTAGAACGGTGTAGAGGGAGATCGATCGGACGCACGATTGTTTAAATTTCGGTCGAACGGTGCATAGGTATGCCGAACGGACGCATGTACGTTCGAATTCCGCTCGAACGGTGCAGAGGGATGCCGATCAGACGCATGTACGTTCGAATTCTGCTCGAACGGTGCAGAGGGAGGCCGAACGGTCGCACGTACGTTTGAATTCCACACGAACGGTGCAGAGGTAGGACGTACGGACGCACTAACGTTCGAAATCCGCTGGGAAGGTGCAGAGGGAGGCCGTACGGACGCACTAACGTTCGAAATCCGCTGGGAAGGTGCAGAGGGAGGCATAACGGTGGCACAAACGTTCGAATTCAGCTCGAATGGTGCAGAGTGACCGAACGGACGCATGTATTTTCGAATACGCTCGAACTGTGCAGAGGGAGGCCGAACGGACGCATGTTCGTTCGAATTCCGTTCGAACAATTCAGAGGGAGGCCGAATGGTCGCACGTACGTTCGAATTCCTCACGAACGGTGCAGAGGTAGGCCGTCCGGACGCACGAACGTTCGAATTATGCTGGGAAGGTGCAGAGGGAGGCCGAACGGACGCACGTACGTTCGAATTCCGGTCGAACGGTGCAGAGGGAGGCTG
>NW_026299608.1:17923-18606 GCF_001194135.2 Octopus bimaculoides
GGCCGAACGGACGCATGTTCGTTCGAATTCCGTTCGAACAATTCAGAGGGAGGCCGAATGGTCGCACGTACGTTCGAATTCCTCACGAACGGTGCAGAGGTAGGCCGTCCGGACGCACGAACGTTCGAATTATGCTGGGAAGGTGCAGAGGGAGGCCGAACGGACGCACGTACGTTCGAATTCCGGTCGAACGGTGCAGAGGGAGGCTGAACGGACGCACATACGTTCGGTTTCCGCTCGAGCGGTGCAGAGGGAGGCCGAATGGACGCACGTACGTTCGAAATCCGCTCGAACGGTGCAGAGGCATGCCGAACGGACGCATGTACGTTCGAATTTCGCTCGAAAGTTGCAGAGGGATGCCGATCAGACGCATGTACGTTCGAATACTGCTCGAACGGTGTAGAGGGAGACCGAACAGGTGCATGAATGTTCGAATTTCGGTCGAACGGTGCAGATGGAGGCCGAACGGACGCACATACGTTCGATTTCCGCTCGAACGGTGCAGTGGGAGGCCGAATGGACGCATGTACGTTCGAAATCCGCTCGAAGGGTGTAGAGGGATGTCGAACGGACGCACGTACGTTCGAATTCTTCTCGAACGGTGCAGAGGGAGGTCGAACGGACGCACTTACGGTCGAATTCCGTTCGAACAATGCGGAGGGAGGCCGAACGGTCGCACGTAC
>NW_026299608.1:19127-20171 GCF_001194135.2 Octopus bimaculoides
GGTGCAGAGGGAACAGACACACGTACGTTCGAATTCCGCTCGAACGGTGCAGAGGGAAGCCGATAGGACGCACGTACGTTCGAATTCCTCTCGAACGATGCAGAGGGAGGTCGAACGGACGCACTTACGGTCGAATTCCGTTCGAACAATGCGGAGGGAGGCCGAACGGTCGCACGTACGTTCGAATTTCTCACGAACGGTGCAGAGGGACGTCGAACGGACGCACGAATGTTCGAATTTCGGTCGAACAATGCAGAGGGATGCCGAACATACGCACGTACGTTCGAATTCCGCTCGAACGGTGCAGAAGGAGGTCGAACGCACGCACGAATGTTCGAATTTCGGTCGAACTGTGTAGAGGGATACCGATCAGACGCATGTACGTTCGAATTCCGCTCGAACGGTGCAGCGGGAGGCCGATCGGATGCACGTACGTTCGAATGCCTCACGAACGGTGCAGATGTAGGCCGTACGGACGCACGAACGTTCGAATTCCGCTGAGAAGGTGCAGAGGGAGGCTTAACTGTGGCACAAACGTTCGAATTCAGCTCGAATGGTGCAGAGAGAGACGGAACAGACGCATGCATGTTCGAATTCCGCTCGAACGGTGCAGAGGGAGGCAGAATGTACATACGTACGTCCCAATTCCGCTCGAATGGTGCGGAGGGAGGCCGAATGGGCGCACGTACGTTCCAATTCCGCTCGAACGGTGTAGAGGAAGGCCGAACGGACGCACCTACGTTCGAATTTCGCTCGAACGTTGTAGAGGGAGATCGATCGGACGCACGATTGTTTAAATTTCGGTCGAACGGTGCATAGGTTTGCCGAACGGACGCATGTACGTTCGAATTCCGCTCGAACGCTGAAGAGGGATGCCGATCAGACGCATGTACATTCGAATTCCGCTCGAACAATGCAGAGGGATGCCGAACGGTCGCACGTACGTTCGAATTCCTCACGAACGGTGCAAATGTAGGCCGTACGGATTCCGCTGGGAAGGTGCAGAGGGAGGCTTAACGGTGGCACAAACGTTCGAATTCAGCC
>NW_026299608.1:20491-21476 GCF_001194135.2 Octopus bimaculoides
TCGCTCGAACGTTGTAGAGGGAGATCGATCGGACGCACGATTGTTTAAATTTCGGTCGAACGGTGCATAGGTTTGCCGAACGGACGCATGTACGTTCGAATTCCGCTCGAACGCTGAAGAGGGATGCCGATCAGACGCATGTACATTCGAATTCCGCTCGAACAATGCAGAGGGATGCCGAACGGTCGCACGTACGTTCGAATTCCTCACGAACGGTGCAAATGTAGGCCGTACGGATTCCGCTGGGAAGGTGCAGAGGGAGGCTTAACGGTGGCACAAACGTTCGAATTCAGCCCGAATGGTGCAGAGAGAGACCGAACGGATACCTGAATGTTGGAATTCCGCTCGAACGGTGCAGAGGGAGGCCGAATAGACGCACTTACGTTCGAATTCCGCTCGAACGGTGTAGAGGGAGGCCGAACGGACGCACATACGTTCGAATTCCGCTCGAACGGTGCAGAGGGAGGCCGAACGAACGCACGTACTTTCGAATTCCGCTCGAACGGTGTAGAGGGGGGCCGAACGGACGAACGTACGTTCGAATTCCGCTCCAACGGTGCAGAGGGAAGCCGAACAGACGCACGTACGTTTCAATTCTGCTCATTCGGTGCAGAGGTTAGCCGAACAGACGCACGTACGTTTGAATTCCGATCGAACGGTACAGATGAAGGCCGAACGGACGCACGAACGTTCGAATTCCTCTCGAACGGTGCAGAAGTAAGCCGAACGGACGCACGTACGTTCGAATTCCGTTCGAACAATGCAGAGGGAGGCCGAATGGTCGCACGTACGTTCGAATTCCTTACGAACGGTGCAGAGGGAACAGACACACGTACGTTCGAATTCCGCTCGAACGGTGCAGAGGGAAGCCGATAGGACGCACGTACGTTCGAATTCCTCTCGAACGATGCAGAGGGAGGTCGAACGGACGCATTTACGGTCGAATTCCGTTCGAACAATGCGGAGGGAGGTCGAACGGACGCAC
>NW_026299608.1:22401-22815 GCF_001194135.2 Octopus bimaculoides
CAAATTCCGCTCGAACGGTGCCGAGGGAGGTCGATCGGATGCACGTACGTTCGAATGCCTCACGAACGGTGCAGATGTAGGCCGTACGGACGCACGAACGTTCGAATTCCGCTGGGAAGGTGCAGAGGGAGGCTTAACTGTGGCACAAACGTTCGAATTCAGCTCGAATGGTGCAGAGAGAGACGGAACAGACGCATGCATGTTCGAATTCCGCTTGAACGGTGCAGAGGGAGGCAGAATGGACATACGTACGTCCCAATTCCGCTCGAATGGTGCGGAGGGAGGCCGAATGGACGCACGTACGTTCCAATTCCGCTCGAACGGTGTAGAGGAAGGCCGAACGGACGCACGTACGTTCGAATTCCGCTCGAACGTTGTAGAGGGAGATCGATCGGACGCACGATTGTTTAAATT
>NW_026299609.1:0-411 GCF_001194135.2 Octopus bimaculoides
GAGAGAGCCAAAAGAAGCATTTGACCCAGACTGCCTTCTTCCAACTTTTAGGCATGGAGGAAGATCTGTGATGCTCTAGGGGGCTAAATCTTGGAAATCCACTGGCCCAATGGTTTCCCTTCATGGCAGAATTAAAAGTCTATTTAAGCATTTTAGCTGATCAAATTCATCCTATGGTTGCAGAACTGTTTCCTGAGGGAAATGCAATCTTTCAGAATGCTAATGCACCAATTCACACAGCTAAAGTTGTTACTGAATGGTACAAGGAACATTCTAGTGAAGTTGAACATCTTATCTGGCCACCACAGTCCCCAGATCTCAATATTATTGAACAATTATGGTGCATTTTATGAAAACAAGTAAGGAGTCGATATCCTGCACCATCATCACTACAAGAACTGGAGACTGTTT
>NW_026299610.1:0-222 GCF_001194135.2 Octopus bimaculoides
CTACTATCTTCTCTTCTCTTCTCTTCCTCTTATTATGCCACTTTCTCTTCTTCTTCTTTCTCTCTGTCTCTCATCTTCTATCATCTGTATGTGCTTGAAAAATGGGTTTTATTGAATATAGATACATATATCTATGTACTGGATAAACACACATATAAACACACACACACGTGAACACACACATGCACGCACGCACGCACACATACATACATATATATATAT
>NW_026299611.1:0-376 GCF_001194135.2 Octopus bimaculoides
TCTTTCATTTATTTTATACATATATTAGTGCTTTCGTTCGTCTTTCGAACGCATATATATATTCATATATATATATACATATATTTATACTATATATATATATAGAAACTCCATAAGATGTACCCAGTGTAAGCTATGGGCTCATAAGAGGTGCAGCAATATCAAAGGATGGCTAACAGTGAAATATGGGCCGTGACTGCTGAGGACATGTGTAAACCAATAACAATATGAACAAAATATAATACAATACAATACTTAGATAAACAAATGGAATTAAATACTACATACGTTGACAAAATTAAATTAAATACAAAAAAAAAAGTAGGTATAAACACATGAACAAATAAATAAGTAAAAACAAAAATAAACGAACATG
>NW_026299612.1:0-586 GCF_001194135.2 Octopus bimaculoides
ATATATATAAGTATGGATGGATAGATGTATCATTATTTTCTACTTGCTTTGGTCATTGGACAGCGGCTACATTTGGGCACTGCTTTGAAAGGTTTAATTGAATCGACCCCAGTACTTATTTTTTAAATCTGATGCTTATTCATTCAATATCCTTGGCCGAAACACTAAGTTAAGGGGAAGTAAACAAACCAACTCCGGTCAATCAAGCAGTGGTGACGAGAAACGAGCCCTCATACAAAGACACACATTCACACGTACATATAGATACATACATATATATATATATATACATACATACATACATACTTACATACATACATACATACATACATACATACATACATACATACATACATACATACATATATTGTGATAAATTCAGTGTCTACTACTAACTCCAGGCCACGACAAACAGAGATGTTCTTGCAGCGGAGAATTTTAACTTACGGAAGCAATATTTACATATTGCCTGAGAAAACACGACTAAATCTCATAATGCAGGGGAAACGGTTGCATATTCAAGTACATGCACGCCAGGAGAACTACGTTGCGTAGAAACAATTGTAGTGATTGAAAATAAATGTCT
>NW_026299613.1:0-658 GCF_001194135.2 Octopus bimaculoides
TATATATATATATATATAGTTCAATTAGAGGTTAAATAAGCCTTATTAAGGGATAATGATATCCAATATAATTACTGGTTTCTTACCTATTATTTATTTTGAATATTAGTTTTAATACTCAAAAATGCGTAATTGAATAAACCGAAGTTTATATTTATATAAGAAAAATAAGAAAATGGAGATAAATCAATTAATAATTATATTTCTTAAATACAAAAATAGACATAATCCCTAATAGCTGTTTCGATTCAGACTTGAAAAAGTAATTAAAATAATCAATTAAAATGTCGAATCTCTTTATTAATTATTAATTGATTTAACTCTATTTTCTTATTTTTCTTTTATATATCTATCCTCACGTGACCATCTTTCTTTTCCTGCACGGTCGTCTAAATGTGAGCACATCTTTTTCTCTCTCTCTTCTATCTTTTCTGTTTTCAAAAAAATGTTTCTCCCAGCGTTCATTATCTTCCTCTCGTTCCTCCGTGTTTGTTTTCGTTCGGTTTCCTTGTATGTCTCCACTCATTTTTTGTTCCCAACTTTGACTCTCCATAAATCCTAAATTTCATTTTAGAATTTATGTGAGCAATTGACTTTGAAGTCTAATATTGTCGTTGAATGCTCGAAATGAGGAGTAGATGGACAGCCGACAACTGAT
>NW_026299614.1:0-259 GCF_001194135.2 Octopus bimaculoides
TACATACATACATACATACATACATACATACGCACATACATACTTACATACACACATGTGAACACATTAGCAAGAGCACACACAAACGCATCCATATACAGCGGTACTTCCGTATATATGTCTATACAGATATCTATACACCCAGACACAGTTACACGTACGCGCGCACACATGCACACACAACCACACACAAACACACACATACATGCACAAACACACATACACACATACATACTTATACATACATAAATATATATAT
>NW_026299615.1:0-147 GCF_001194135.2 Octopus bimaculoides
GCCTCTGTGTGTTTGTGCATATGTGTATGGGCATATGCATATGTGTGTGTGTATACATATATGTATATTTGTATGTGTGTGTATATATGTATACAACCCATGCTAGCATGGAAAGCGGACGTTAAATGTGTGTATATGTATATATGT
>NW_026299615.1:354-462 GCF_001194135.2 Octopus bimaculoides
GTATATATATGTGTATATGTATATGTATATATATGTGTATATATATATATGTATATACATGTGTATATATATATGTATGTATATGTATATATATGTGTATATATATAT
>NW_026299615.1:496-613 GCF_001194135.2 Octopus bimaculoides
GTGTGTATATGTAGATATATATATATATATGTGTGTGTATATGTATATATATGTAGGTATATGTATGTATATATATATGTGTGGATATGTATATATATGTATGTGTATATGTATATA
>NW_026299617.1:0-218 GCF_001194135.2 Octopus bimaculoides
GTATTTAGCCCTGTGTGGCTATAATAAAAAGATATCTATCTATTTACCTATCTACATACATTCCGACATACATACTTGTACGCATACATACTTGTACGCATACGCGCACACAAATCATATACCTATAAATAACTAACATTTTACAGTGCTGAACTTCTTGGGAAAGTCTAGTGGCTGTGTGGTAAGTAGCTTGCCTACCAACCACATGGTTCCGGGTT
>NW_026299618.1:0-355 GCF_001194135.2 Octopus bimaculoides
GGTGAATAGATCAAATTCTACAGGTCTATAAATAGATTCGGCAGATGGTGAGGAGGTCAGCAATAGAAGACAAAAGAATCTTCGAACCCTTTGGGTCAGCAGTGGTCAAATGTGTTTACTACTACCACTACCAGCGACCAATGAGAGTGCTGACCTTGGCCTTGAAAAGAAGCAATTCACCCTGTTCTATTTGTAATTACTGGTAGAAAAACAATTATATATATTTATATATATATATATATTATTAAGAACTGGCTGGCCTATGTAGGTTCGGAGATGGTTTCATATTGTGCTGATGCGCGATATCGCTCGGTCGTGCATGCACAATTGCTAGCATCGTCGAATTTGCAACTGG
>NW_026299619.1:0-183 GCF_001194135.2 Octopus bimaculoides
TTCCCACAGATATAGTAGAATCTTTTCATGTCATACAGTCCGAATCTCTTACTCTACCGTTCCTAATGTAGGTACAATCATAGCTAGGTTAGATAGAAAGAACATAAGATTAATTAGAATCAATGATAATAGAAATGGTGGAAATAGTTATAGGAATATAAATAATAATTTAACCAATGTCAA
>NW_026299619.1:418-527 GCF_001194135.2 Octopus bimaculoides
TAGTATGCCTGATGCTGCAGGAATAATTCTATCTGATAGCACGTTAGAAACCGAGGTAGATAGTAATAGAAGTGATCAAAATAAACCTAATAATAGAAATAATAAAATG
>NW_026299620.1:0-326 GCF_001194135.2 Octopus bimaculoides
TGTGAATTTGTGCATAGAACGTTGAATTAAACAATAAACTTTGTTGCTCTCATGAACGGCGATGAAGCCACTTAATAGATGGTATCTTTAGCCAATTGACCTGCAAGAATTAGTAGCCGAATAGATTTCAGACTGCACCGTAGCATATTTAAAGAACAAAGTACACATTGTGAATGAAGTTCGCGATTTAATCAGACAAGGAAATGAAATAGTAATGAGATTCTCATAACGAAAGGGTAGCTACACATGTTCAGTCTACATTGCTTCCAACTATACACATTTGAGAAAAGAAGCAAGGAGGTACCTTCACACACATACACACACAC
>NW_026299621.1:0-107 GCF_001194135.2 Octopus bimaculoides
TATTTATATGTATATCTATAGATGTTTATGCATACATGCATATGTATAGATGTATATGTATATATGCATATATTTACTTGTATATAAAAATATAGAGAGATATATGT
>NW_026299621.1:117-227 GCF_001194135.2 Octopus bimaculoides
TATATATGCATATATTTACTTGTATATAAAAATATAGAGAGATATATGTATGTATGTATGTATGTATATGTACATGTACTGAAGGACAATATTTCATTCTCTTCTCTAAA
>NW_026299622.1:0-774 GCF_001194135.2 Octopus bimaculoides
ACTGGCATAAATAAACTTGTTTCGCGTTGGCAAAAGTGTGTTGATTCTGAAGTTTTGTTTGAGCCGAGATATGTGCATCTGAATGTAAAGGTTCGGGGAGGGTGCCCCAGCATGGCCGCTGTCTAAAGACTGAAACAAGTAAAAGATACAAGATATTTTAATTTCTACTTTAGGCACAAAACCCAAAATTTTTGGGGTGGGGGGGGCCAGTCGATTAGATCAACCCCAGTATGCAACTGGTATTTAATTTATCGACCCCGAAAGAATGAAAGGCAAAGTCAACCTCGGCGGAATTTGAACTCAGAACATAAAGACAGACGAAATACCGCCGAGCATTTCGCCCGGCGTGCTAACGTTTCTGGCAGCTCGCCGCCATAGAAGATATTTTAATACTTTACGGAAGTATAGAGACAATGAACTCTTCACAAGATGCGAACTCAAGTCCCTTCACCATTTAAAAAGATAGACTAATTGACTTGAACAACACATCCTTGCAACTCTGCTCTCAGGACAATAAAAAGCGGTCAATAAATTCCAGCCCATTCTACTACACCCTTAAACTAATTTACCCCGGTCTCAACCCCAGGATCACCTTCCGTTGACGATTAAACAACCTTTCCCATCTCAAATCGGTATTTCAATAAGAATCCTTAATTCATTTAGATATTTATAGCGCTTTCCAGTAGTTAAACGTCGATAAAGCCGATGATTTCTCGCTCATTAACGCAACACCAGGAACTCAGCCTGCCCTCCTCCTATCTTTGCTGGGGTTGA
>NW_026299623.1:0-384 GCF_001194135.2 Octopus bimaculoides
CTCATGTTAAACAATATTATTCAGTTTTGTTCTATAGGAAGAGAATATAACTTGGTTCCTAATCATCCTCCTTCCCATTATCACTTCCCCCTCCCCCATCATCATCATCATCATCATCATCATCATCATCATTGTCGTCACCATTTAACATCCATTTTCCCATGCTGATATGGATTGGATAGTGTCTCCTTTGGCACGGCTTCTACCTCTGGATGCCCTTCCTGACCACTGGTCACTTCAGTGAGTGTATTGGATGCTTTTTATGTTGTTCCATCACTGGTGAAGTCCCCGAGTAATTGGGAGATGAAGACCCCCACTCAAATGAGTGGAGTGCAGTGTTGAAGTGCAGACAGACAGGAGTGAGTGTCTTGTTGAAGAGGTAAA
>NW_026299624.1:0-228 GCF_001194135.2 Octopus bimaculoides
ATATAATTATATGTACATACAGATATATATAGATATATGGATGTCTATACCTTCATTGATACATATAGCTGTATTTATATATATATCTATATATATCTATATCTATATATCTATATATAGACAAACAGATACGTTCATATACACATGCATGCATAAGATGTTATACTTATTATACATTGATATATATATATATATATATGTTAATTCTCTAAATGAAGTATTAACAGT
>NW_026299625.1:0-406 GCF_001194135.2 Octopus bimaculoides
CTTGAGTAAAACACTTCATCTCTTCAGACAAAGTCGATTTGATGGAGCGAACGAGCTAATGCGCCGCACGAGCAATTCATTTGAGCAGGTCGTTCGGCAATAGCTGAATCCTCATTCGTTGTTTTCGACGAGCGAGTCCACCATGTATGTATGTCTCTTCTATTTTTTTTAATTATTATAAATCTTCCACTGAGGGGGCGGGGCGGCTTCCAACAAAGATACAAGGTTCCATGTTTGGGATGTAGTTAACCCAGGCAAATTCCCATTTGGAACTTGAGAAAAGTCTTGCATATTTTTACTGTTTCACTCATATATTGCACTTGTAATGTACTAATTAGCCGCTCGATTTCTCTTTATGCATGCATGCATATATGTATGTATGTATGTATGTAAGCACGAACACACA
>NW_026299626.1:0-227 GCF_001194135.2 Octopus bimaculoides
ATATATATGTATTTATACACATGTATATATGTATACATATACATCTATATCTTTACATATATACATGTACTATTTTATTTTGTTTCAGTCATTTGACTGCAGGCATGCTGGAGCACCGCATTTAGTCGAGCAAATCAAAGTATCAAAACTGAAAATAATATCTCACATCATATTCTTATCCTGTATTAATATCTATCTATCGATCTATCTATCTGTCTGTCTGTCTG
>NW_026299627.1:0-572 GCF_001194135.2 Octopus bimaculoides
TAAAATTTCCCCTGTTGTATCTCTGCATTCTAAGTATCCTCAATATTCTTATATTCTTGTTTCTCTATCGTTTCAGAATATCAGAAACAGCAAAGAACTGTTTCCATCAGATACCTTGTCAATATTAATCATCTTTGAAAGACTAAAGGAAAATGTTTATAGAGAGCATATCTAACAACACTGCTTATATAAATCCATGGTGAATTCCTGCTAATATCTCTTTAGAACTGAGATGAATATCAGCATTTGTCTTCTTCAATTCCTGAAAAGTTTACAAACTGATTTTGGAGTCTAATTTTTCTTTTCCATTTCATATAATATATACAAAATCATTTCACATACTTATTTTGAAGTTGGAAGAATTTATAAAAGAGTTTGCAGCATCTTCTGATATCACCAAAGGTCACAGTTGAGGGAGATATAATATCAAGAATATTTGGGAGGAATAAAATATAAAACCAAAAAGAGAATCGTTTGTATATTGTTGTAGGAAAAGGAAAATTATGGAGAACGAGGTTAAATGTGAAATACAGAAGATTGACTTTTCTGATGATGTAAAGAATGAGAAAGGT
>NW_026299628.1:0-874 GCF_001194135.2 Octopus bimaculoides
ATAATAATAATAATAATAAAGTTACGAGTCGTTAAAAAGCAGAAAAAAAGCAATCTGTATTCTAATAAACACCCGTATATATGAACTTACGCGTAATATTATTTAACTAAGTAGATTTATCTTATTTAAATCTGTCTATATTTATAAGTACATACATATACGTACATTCATACAAGCACACTTGCATACATTCAAACACATATACATATACACATATATATATCTATATAAAAGTACACATACATATATGTGCGTATATATACACACACACATATATATAAATATATATATGTGTGTGTGTGTGTGTATACGTGTGTGTGTGTGTGTGTGTGCGTGTGTGTATACGCGTGTGAGTGTATATATGCATATATGTACGTATTCTTGCATTCAATTATAATGTTCGATGTTATGACGTCTGGAACTAACATAAATCTTATATTATTTGCTTATTCGATGTCCGTTGTAAGTATATATGTATGTACGCAATCATTTCAATATATGTATGTGTGTGTGTATGTATGTGTGTGCTTGTGTGCGTGTGTGTGTGCGTGTGCGTGTGTGTGTGCGTGCGCGCGTGCATTTATGTATGTGTGACGACTAAATTTGAAGTTTTAGCCCAGTAAAATGACACAAGCAAAAATAATAACAATGAAATGTGGTCCAGGGTTACAAGACAATGTCGTTTCGCCTATTAGCCATCTTAGATGCCAGCTAGACACCGTCTTGGTATTTCCTCTGACACAGGAAACATTACAATCCTTTCAAAGAAACCAATAAACAAAGACATACTATTCTAGCTACTCAAAAATATGTCTGGCGTACAGTCCTTCGCCGGATTATCCTCTCACATACACATACACACATATGTATATAT
>NW_026299629.1:0-394 GCF_001194135.2 Octopus bimaculoides
AATGCTATAGTATGAAAAAATAATAAATATTGTTGAATATATGGAGTGAATAATAACAATAACAACACCAACAACAACAATAATAATGATAATAATAATAATAATAATAATAATAATAATAATAATAATAATAATAATAAGAAGAAGAAGAAGAAGAAGAACAAGAATACTAGTGTTCTGCCGGTATTGTGTTTTGTGGCGGCAGCAAAGAAAGAAGGAATAATCCGCCATTCTTGACCACAACAAAGAATAGACAATCAGTGTGTTTTCTGGAGAATACAATGCTTTGAAAGGGGCATAGACTTGACGTGGGGATGGCGGCGGAGATGCCGGTCGTGACGGATGTGGTAGAGATGCTGTTGGTGATGATGATGATGATGATGATGATGATGAT
>NW_026299630.1:0-254 GCF_001194135.2 Octopus bimaculoides
AAGCTATTCAGATATCTGAAGTAAATCTCACATTATTAAATGTACATAACCTTGACAGCTCCATTTTATTATCTATTTTATTTCTACTCAGCTGGTATGGCAACATCTGGATCTGAACTCTAAACTGAACACATTTGATGCATCAACCTCTTCTCCTTCAAGCTAAAGAGAAAATTTCTCCAGCAGGAGTGATTGTGTGGTAAAAAGTGAGCTGGCAGAAACGTTAGCACGCCGGGCGAAATGCTTAGCGGTAT
>NW_026299631.1:0-232 GCF_001194135.2 Octopus bimaculoides
ACCATGTGGTTGGAAAGCGAGCTACTTACCACACAGCCACTCCTGCGCCTCGTTCATATTTTACATTTAAATTTCTGTAATTTTGAATTTTTATCACTTCTTATTTTGAACTTGACAAAGACAGACGTACTGTTGAAATATCGTTCAACTAATAAAATATCTTACAATCGAATCCCGCTCTTCGTCTTCATAATAATAATAATAATAATAATAATAATAATAATAATAATAA